>NW_027553347.1:0-40597 GCF_045843805.1 Urocitellus parryii
TTGATGATACTGGCAGGTAATGATCAGTACACCAATCCCACTTGGCTCACCAAATTTCGTTCTTCTAGGTGAATCCGTTCCTTTGCAGTAACCGTTTTCATGTTTAGGGTTTCACTCTGTTTTCTCCTATATGGATACATATAGTTGGAACTCTAAATCAAACACGGTTTGTGCTAGCTCTTTGAAACTTGGCACAATAATGTACTTGCAAGTTCTATAACTATGGTTTGTGTCCTATTGAAGTAGCCCAGCAGAGACTGACGAGAATCACTTTCATTGAAAGGGGTTGCCAAGCTTCCAAAAAACTACGATTTCCTGAAATATCAGCAAACATTTTTTCACCAAATCTTGATGATACTGGCAGGTAATGATCAGTACACCAATCCCTCTTGACTCACCAAATTTTGTTCTTCTAGGTTAAACGGTTCCTTTGCAGTAACCGTTTTCATGTTTAGGTTTCACTCTGTTTTCTCCTATATGGATACATGTAGTTGGAACTCTAAATCAAACTCGGTTTGTGCTACCTCTTTGAAACTTGGCACAATTATGTAGTTCCAACTTCCATCGCTATGGTTTGTTTCCTATTGAAGTAGCCCCAAGCAGAGACTGAGGAGAATCACTTTAATTGAAAGGGGTTGCCAAGCTTCCAAAAAACTACGATTTCCTGAAATCTCAGCAAATATTTTTTCACCCAATCTTGATGATACTGGCAGGTAATGATCAGGACACCATTCCCACGTTTCTCACCAAATTTCGTTCTTCTAGGTTAAACCGTTCCTTTGCAGTAACCGTTTTCATGTTTAGGTTTCACTTTGTTTTCTCCTATATGGATACATGTAGTTGGAACTCTAAATCAAACACGGTTTGTGCTAGCTCTTTGAAACTTGGCACAATAATGTAGTTCCAAGTTCTATCGCTATGGTTTGTGTCCTATTGAAGTAGCCCCAAGCAGAGACTGACGAGAATCACTTTCATTGAAAGGTGTGGCCAAGCTTCCAAAAAACTACGATTTCCTGAAATCTGAGCAAACATTTTTTCACCCAATCTTGATGATACTGGCAGGTAATGATCAGTACACCAATCCCACTTGGCTCACCAAATTTCGTTCTTCTAGGTTAAACCGTTCCTTTGCAGTAACCGTTTTCATGTTTAGGTTTCACTCTGTTTTCTCCTATATGGATACATGTAGTTGGAACTCTAAATCAAACACGGTTTGTGCTACCTCTTTGAAACTTGGCACAATTATGTAGTTCCAAGTTCCATCGCTATGGTTTGTTTCCTATTGAAGTAGCCCCAAGCAGAGACTGACGAAAATCACTTTCATTGAAAGGGGTTGCCAAGCTTCCAAAAAACTACGATTTCCTGAAATCTCAGCAAACATTTTTTCACCCAATTTTGATGATACTGGCAGTTAATGATCAGTACACCAATCACACTTGGCTCACCAATTTCGTTCTTCCTAGGTTAAGCTGTTCCTTTCCAGTAACCTTTTTCATGTTTAGGTTTCACTCTGTTTTCTCCTATATGGATACATGTAGTTGGAACTCTAACTCAAACACGGTTTGTGCTAGCTCTTTGAAACTTGGCACAATAATGTAGTTCCAAGTTCTATCGCTATGGTTTGTGTCCTATTGAAGTAGCCCCAAGCAGCGACTGACGAGAATCACTTTAATTGAAAGGGGTTGCCAAGCTTCCGAAAACTATGAGTTTCCTGAAATCTCAGCAAACATTTTCTCACCCAATCTTGATGATATTTGCAAGAAGTGATCAGTACACCAATCCCACTTAGCTCACCAAATTTCGTTCTTCTAGGTTCAACCGTTCCTTTTAGTAACCGTTTTCATGTTTAGGTTTCACTCTATTTTCTCCTATATGGATACATGTATTTGGAACTCTAAATCAAACACGGTTTGTCTAGCTCTTTGAAACTTGGCACAATAATGTAGTTCCAAGTTCTATCGCTATGGTTTGTGTCCTATTGAAGTAGCCCCAAGCAGCGACTGACGAGAATCACTTTCATTGAAAGGGGTTGCCAAGTTTCCGAAAAACTACGAGTTTCCTGAAATCTCAGCAAACATTTTTTCACCAATCTTGATGATACTTGCAGGTAATGATCAGTACCACTAATCCCACTTGGCTCACCAAATTTCGTTCTTCTAGGTTAAACCGTTCCTTTGCAGTAACCGTTTTCATGTTTAGGTTTCACTCTGTTTTCTCCTATATGGATACATGTATTTGGAACTCTAAATCAAACACGGCTTGTCCTAGCTCTTTGAAACTTGGCACAATAATGTAGTTCCATGATCTATCGCTATGGTTTGTGTCCTATTGAAGTAGCCCCAAGCAGAGACTGACGAGAATCACTTTAATTGAAAGTGGTTGCCAAGCTTCCAAAAAACTACGGGTTTCCTGAAATCTCAGCAAACATTTTTTCACCCAATCTTGATGATACTGGCAGGTAATGATCAGGACACCATTCCCACGTGGCTCACCAAATTTCGTTCTCTAGGTTAAACCGTTCCTTTGCAGTAACCGTTTTCATGTTTAGGTTTCACTCTGTTTTCTCCTATATGGATACATGTAGTTTGAACTTTAAATCAAACACGGTTTGTGCTAGCTCTTTGAAACTTGTCACAATAATGTAGTTGCAAGTTCTATCGCTATGGATTGTGTCCTATTGAAGTAGCCCCAAGCAGAGACTGACAAGAATCTCTTTCATTGAAAGGGGTTGCCAAGCTTCCGAAAACCTACGAGTTTCCTGAAATCTCAGCAAACATTTTTTCAACCAATCTTGATGATACTGGCAGGTAATCATACGTACACCAATCCCACTTGGGTCACCAAATTTCGTTCTTCTAGGTTTATCCTTTCCTTTGCAGTAACCGTTTTCATGTGTAGGCTTCACTCTGTTTTCTCCTATATGGATACATGTAGTTGGAACTCTAAATCAAACACGGTTTGTGCTAGCTCTTTGAAACTTGGCACAATAATGTAGTTGCAAGTTCTATCGCTATGGATTGTGTCCTATTGAAGTAGCCCCAAGCAGAGACTGACGAGAATCACTTTCATTGAAAGGGGTTGCCAAGCTTCCAAAAAACTACGGGTTTCTGAAATCTCAGCAAACATTTTTTCACCCAATCTTGATGATACTGGCAGGTAATGATCAGGACACCATTCCCACGTAGCTCACCAAATTTTCGTTCTTCTAGGTTAAACCGTTCCTTTGCAGTAACCGTTTTCATGTTTAGGTTTCAGTCTGTTTTCTCCTATATGGATACATGTAGTTGGAACTCTAAATCAAACACGGTTTGTGCTAGCTCTTTCAAACTTGGCACAATAATGTAGTTCCAAGTTCTATCGCTATGGTTTGTGTCCTATTGAAGTAGCCCCAAGCAGAGACTGACGAGAATCACTTTCATTGAAAGGTGTGGCCAAGCTTCCAAAAAACTACGATTTCCTGAAATCTGAGCAAACATTTTTTCACCCAATCTTGATGATACTGGCAGGTAATGATCAGTACACCAATCCCACTTGGCTCACCAAATTTCGTTCTTCTAGGTTAAACCGTTCCTTTGCAGTAACCGTTTTCATGTTTAGGTTTCACTCTGTTTTCTCCTATATGGATACATGTAGTTGGAACTCTAAATCAAACACGGTTTGTGCTACCTCTTTGAAACTTGGCACAATTATGTAGTTCCAAGTTCCATCACTATGGTTTGTTTCCTATTGAAGTAGCCCCAAGCAGAGACTGAGGAGAATCACTTTCATTGCAAGGGGTTGCCAAGCTTCCAAAAAACTACGATTTCCTGAAATCTCAGCAAACTTTTGTTCACCCAATCTTGATGATACTGGCAGGTAATGATCAGTACACCAATCCCACTTGGCTCACCAAATTTCGTTCTTCTAGGTGAATCCGTTCCTTTGCAGTAACCGTTTTCATGTTTAGGTTTCACTCTGTTTTCTCCTATATGGATACATATAGTTGGAACTCTAAATCAAACACGGTTTGTGCTAGCTCTTTGAAACTTGGCACAATAATGTACTTGCAAGTTCTATAACTATGGTTTGTGTCCTATTGAAGTAGCCCCAGCAGAGACTGACGAGAATCACTTTCATTGAAAGGGGTTGCCAAGCTTCCAAAAAACTACGATTTCCTGAAATCTCAGCAAACATTTTTTCACCCAATTTTGATGATACTGGCAGTTAATGATCAATACACCAATCACACGTGGCTCACCAAATTTCGTTCTTCTAGGTTAAGCTGTTCCTTTCCAGTAACCTTTTTCATGTTTAGGTTTCACTCTGTTTTCTCCTATATGGATACATGTAGTTGGAACTCTAAATCAAACACGGTTTGTGCTAGCTCTTTGAAACTTGGCACAATAATGTAGTTCCAAGTTCTATCGCTATGGTTTGTGTCCTATTGAAGTAGCCCCAAGCAGAGACTGACGAGAATCACTTTCATTGAAAGGGGTTGCCAAGCTTCCAAAAAACTACGATTTCCTGAAATCTCAGCAAAACCTTTTTTCACCCAATCTTGATGATAGTGGCAGTTAATGATCAGTACACCAATCACACGTGGCTCACCAAATTTCGTTCTTCTAGGTTAAGCTGTTCCTTTCCAGCAACCTTTTTCATGTTTAGGTTTCACTCTGTTTTCTCCTATATGGATACATGTAGTTGGAACTCTAAATCAAACAAGGTTTGTGCTAGCTCTTTGAAACTTGGCACAATAATGTAGTTCCAAGTTCTATCGCTATGGTTTGTGTCGTTTTGAAGTAGCCCCAAGCAGAGACTGACGAGAATCACTTTCATTGAAAGGGTTGCCAAGCTTCCAAAAAACTACGATTTCCTGAAATATCAGCAAACATTTTTTCACCAAATCTTGATGATACTGGCAGGTAATGATCAGTACACCAATCCCTCTTGACTCACCAAATTTTGTTCTTCTAGGTTAAACGGTTCCTTTGCAGTAACCGTTTTCATGTTTAGGTTTCACTCTGTTTTCTCCTATATGGATACATGTAGTTGGAACTCTAAATCAAACTCGGTTTGTGCTACCTCTTTGAAACTTGGCACAATTATGTAGTTCCAACTTCCATCGCTATGGTTTGTTTCCTATTGAAGTAGCCCCAAGCAGAGACTGAGGAGAATCACTTTAATTGAAAGGGGTTGCCAAGCTTCCAAAAAACTACGATTTCCTGAAATCTCAGCAAACATTTTTTCACCCAATCTTGATGATACTGGCAGGTAATGATCAGGACACCATTCCCACGTTTCTCACCAAATTTCGTTCTTCTAGGTTAAACCGTTCCTTTGCAGTAACCGTTTTCATGTTTAGGTTTCACTCTGTTTTCTCCTATATGGATACATGTAGTTGGAACTCTAAATCAAACACGGTTTGTGCTAGCTCTTTGAAACTTGGCACAATAATGTAGTTCCAAGTTCTATCGCTATGGTTTGTGTCCTATTGAAGTAGCCCCAAGCAGAGACTGACGAGAATCACTTTCATTGAAAGGTGTGGCCAAGCTTCCAAAAAACTACGATTTCCTGAAATCTGAGCAAACATTTTTTCACCCAATCTTGATGATACTGGCAGGTAATGATCAGTACACCAATCCCACTTGGCTCACCAAATTTCGTTCTTCTAGGTTAAACCGTTCCTTTGCAGTAACCGTTTTCATGTTTAGGTTTCACTCTGTTTTCTCCTATATGGATACATGTAGTTGGAACTCTAAATCAATCACGGTTTGTGCTACCTCTTTGAAACTTGGCACAATTATGTAGTTCCAAGTTCCATCGCTATGGTTTGTTTCCTATTGAAGTAGCCCCAAGCAGAGACTGACGAAAATCACTTTCATTGAAAGGGGTTGCCAAGCTTCCAAAAAACTACGATTTCCTGAAATCTCAGCAAACATTTTTTCACCCAATTTTGATGATACTGGCAGTTAATGATCAGTACACCAATCACACTTGGCTCACCAAATTTCGTTCTTCTAGGTTAAGCTGTTCCTTTCCAGTAACCTTTTTCATGTTTAGGTTTCACTCTGTTTTCTCCTATATGGATACATGTAGTTGGAACTCTAACTCAAACACGGTTTGTGCTAGCTCTTTGAAACTTGGCACAATAATGTAGTTCCAAGTTCTATCGCTATGGTTTGTGTCCTATTGAAGTAGCCCCAAGCAGCGACTGACGAGAATCACTTTAATTGAAAGGGGTTGCCAAGCTTCCGAAAACTACGAGTTTCCTGAAATCTCAGCAAACATTTTCTCACCCAATCTTGATGATATTTGCAAGAAGTGATCAGTACACCAATCCCACTTAGCTCACCAAATTTCGTTCTTCTAGGTTCAACCGTTCCTTTTAGTAACCGTTTTCATGTTTAGGTTTCACTCTATTTTCTCCTATATGGATACATGTATTTGGAACTCTAAATCAAACACGGTTTGTCTAGCTCTTTGAAACTTGGCACAATAATGTAGTTCCAAGTTCTATCGCTATGGTTTGTGTCCTATTGAAGTAGCCCCAAGCAGCGACTGACGAGAATCACTTTCATTGAAAGGGGTTGCCAAGTTTCCGAAAAACTACGAGTTTCCTGAAATCTCAGCAAACATTTTTTCACCAATCTTGATGATACTTGCAGGTAATGATCAGTACACTAATCCCACTTGGCTCACCAAATTTCGTTCTTCTAGGTTAAACCGTTCCTTTGCAGTAACCGTTTTCATGTTTAGGTTTCACTCTGTTTTCTCCTATATGGATACATGTATTTGGAACTCTAAATCAAACACGGCTTGTCCTAGCTCTTTGAAACTTGGCACAACAATGTAGTTCCATGATCTATCGCTATGGTTTGTGTCCTATTGAAGTAGCCCCAAGCAGAGACTGACGAGAATCACTTTAATTGAAAGTGGTTGCCAAGCTTCCAAAAAACTACGGGTTTCCTGAAATCTCAGCAAACATTTTTTCACCCAATCTTGATGATACTGGCAGGTAATGATCAGGACACCATTCCCACGTGGCTCACCAAATTTCGTTCTTCTAGGTTAAACCGTTCCTTTGCAGTAACCGTTTTCATGTTTAGGTTTCAGTCTGTTTTCTCCTATATGGATACATGTAGTTGGAACTCTAAATCAAACACGGGTTGTGCTAGCTCTTTGAAACGTGGCACAATAATGTAGTTCCAAGTTCTATCGCTAAGGTTTGTGTCCGATTGAAGTAGCCCGAAGCAGAGACTGACGAGAATCACTTTCATTGAAAGGGGTTGCCAAGCTTCCAAAAAACTACGATTTCCTGAAATCTCAGCAAACATTTTTTCACCCAATCTTGATGATACTGGCAGGTAATGATCAGTACACCAATCCCTCTTGACTCACCAAATTTCGTTCTTCTAGGTTAAACCGTTCCTTTGCAGTAACCGTTTTCATGTTTAGGTTTCACTCTGTTTTCTCCTATATGGATACATGTAGTTGGAACTCTAAATCAAACTCGGTTTGTGCTACCTCTTTGAAACTTGGCACAATTATGTAGTTCCAACGTCCATCGCTATGGTTTGTTTCCTATTGAAGTAGCCCCAAGCAGAGACTGAGGAGAATCACTTTCATTGAAAGGGGTTGCCAAGCTTCCAAAAAACTACGATTTCCTGAAATCTGAGCAAACATTTTTTCACCCAATCTTGATGATACTGGCAGTTAATGATCAGTACTCCAATCACACGTGGCTCACCAAATTTCGTTCTTCTAGGTTAAGCTGTTCCTTTCCAGTAACCTTTTTCATGTTTAGATTTCACTCTGTTTTCTCCTATATGGATACATGTAGTTGGAACTCTAAATCAAACATGGTTTGTGCTAGCTCTTTGAAACTTGGCACAATAATGTAGTTCCAAGTTCTATCTCTATGGTTTGTGTCCTATTGAGGTAGCCCCAAGCAGAGACTGACGAGAATCACTTTCATTGAAAGGGGTTGCCAAGCTTCCAAAAAACTACGATTTCCTGAAATCTCAGCAAACATTTTTTCACCCAATCTTGATGATACTGGCAGGTAATGATCAGTACACCAATCCCTCTTGACTCACCAAATTTCGTTCTTCTAGGTTAAACCGTTCCTTTGCAGTAACCATTTTCATGATTAGGTTTCACTCTGTTTTCTCCTATATGGATACATGTATTTGGAACTCTAAATCAAACACGGTTTGTGCTAGCTCTTTGAAACTTGGCACAATAATGTAGTTCTAAGTTCTATCGCTATGGTTTGTGTCCTATTGAAGTAGCCCCAAGCAGAGACTGACGAGAATCACTTTCATTGAAAGGGGTTTCCAAGCTTCCAAAAAACTACGATTTCCTGAAATCTGAGCAAACATTTTGTCACCCAATCTTGATGATACTGGCAGGTAATGATCAGTACACCAATCCCACTTGGCTCACCAAATTTCGTTCTTCTAGGTGAAACCGTTCCTTTGCAGTAACCGTTTTCATGTTTAGGTTTCACTCTTCTTTTCTCCTATCTGGACACATGTAGTTGGAACTCTAAATCAAACACGGTTCTGCTAGCTCTTTGAAACTTGGCACAATAATATATTTTCAAGTTCTATCGCTATCTTTTGTGTCCTATTGAAGTAGCCCCAAGCAGAGACTGACGAGAATCACTTTCATTGAAAGGGGTTGCCAAGCTTCCGAAAAACTACGAGTTTCCTGAAATCTCAGCAAACATTTTTTCATCCAATCTTGATGATACTGGCAGGTAATAATACGTACACCAATCCCACTTGGCTGACCAAATTTTGTTCTTCTAGGTGAAACCGTTCCTTTGCAGTAACCGTTTTCAGGTTTAGGTTTCACTCTGTTTTCTCCTATATGGATACATGTAGTTGGAACTCTAAATCAAACACGGTTTGTGCTACCTCTTTGAAACTTGGCACAATAATGTAGTTCCAAGTTCTCTCGAATGGTTTGTGTCCTACTGAAGTAGGCCCAAGCAGCGACTGACGAGAATCACTTTCATTGAAAGGGTTTGCCAAGCTTCCAAAAAACTACGAGTTTCCTGAAATCTCAGCAAACATTTTTTCAACCAATCTTGATGATACTGGCAGGTAATCATACGTACACCAATCTCACTTAGGTCACCAAATTTCGTTCTTCTAGGTTAATCCGTTCCTTTTCAGTAACCGTTTTCATATTTAGGTTTCACTCTGTTTTCTCCTATATGGATACATGTAGTTGGAACTCTAAACCAAACACGGTTTGTGCTAGCTCTTTGAAACTTGGGACAATAATGTAGTTCCAAGTTCCATCGCTATGGTTTGTTTCCTATTGAAGTAGCCCCAAGCAGAGACTGACGAGAATCACTTTCATTGAAAGGGGTTGCCAAGCTTCCAAAACACTACGATTTCCTGAAATCTCAGCAAACATTTTTTCACCCAATCTTGATGATACTGGCAGGCAATGATCAGTACACCAATCCCACTTGGCTCACCAAATTTCGTTCTTCTAGGTTAAACCGTTCCTTTGCAGTAACCGTTTTCATGTTTAGGTTTCACTCTGTTTTCTCCTATTTGGATACATGTAGTTGGAACTCTAAATCAAACACGGTTTGTGCTAGCTCTTTGAAACTTGGCACAATAATGTAGTTCCAAGTTCTATCGCTATGGTTTGAGTCCTATTGAAGTAGCCCCAAGCAGAGACTGACGAGAATCACTTTCATTGAAACGGGTGGCCAAGCTTCCAAAAAACTACGATTTCCTGAAATCTGAGCAAACATTTTGTCACCCATTCTTGATGATACTGGCAGGTAATGATCAGTACACCAATCCCACTTGGCTCACCAAATTTCGTTCTTCTAGGTTAAACCGTTCCTTTGCAGTAACCGTTTTCATGTTTAGGTTTCACTCTGTTTTCTCCTATATGGATACATGTAGTTGGAACTCTAAATCAAACACGGTTTGTGCTAGCTCTTTGAAACTTGGCACAATAATGTAGTTCCAAGTTCTATCGCTTTGGTTTGTGTCCTAATGAAGTAGGTCCAAGCAGCGACTGACGAGAATCACTTTCATTGAAAGGGGTTGCCAAGCTTCCGAAAAACTACGAGTTTCCTGAAATGTTAGCCAACATTTTTTCAACCAATCTTGATGATACTGGCAGGTAATCATACGTACACCAATCCCACTTGGCTCACCAAATTTCGTTGTTCTAGGGTAAACCGTTCGTTTGCAGTAACCGTTTTCATGTTTAGGTTTCACTCTGTTTTCTCCTATATGGATACATGTAGTTGGAACTCTAAATCAAACACGGTTTGGGCAAGCTCTTTGAAACTTGGCACAATAATGTAGTTCCAAGTTCTATCGCTATGGTTTGTGTCCTATTGAAGTAGCCCCAAGCAGAGAGTGACGAGAATCACATTCATTGAAAGGGGTTGCCAAGCTTCCAAGAAAATACCATTTCCTGAAATCTGAGCAAACATTTTTTCACCGAATCTTGATGATACTGGCAGGTAATGATCAGTACACCAATCCCACTTGACTCACCAAATTTCGTTCTTCTAGGTTAAACCGTTCCTTTGCAGTAACCGTTTTCATGTTTAGGTTTCACTCTGTTTTCTCCTATATGGATACATGTAGTTGGAACTCTAAATCAAACACGGTTTGTGCTAGCTCTTTGAAACTTGGCACAATAATGTAGTTCCAAGTTCTATCGCTATGGTTTGTGTCCTATTGAAGTAGCCCCAAGCAGAGACTGAGGAGAATCACTTTCATTGAAACGGGTGGCCAAGCTTCCAAAAAACTACGATTTCCTGAAATCTGAGCAAACATTTTGTCACCCAATCTTGATGATACTGGCAGGTAATGATCAGTACACCAATCCCTCTTGGCTCACCAAATTTCGTTCTTCTAGGTTAAACCGTTCCTTTGCTGCTGCGCCCCTCCCCTGACTCAGGCAATGGCAAGGCCCTACTGAGGTGGATGGCGCAAGGCGTCCATCCTCTGGAGGAGCGCAGTATGTTTCTGGGAATGGGCTGATTTGTTTTTGTATTCCTTAATAAGTATAGTTGTGATTTCTCATATGACCATTAAGTATGAAGGAAAAATCATGACTTTCCCAATTAATGCAACTACTTCTAAAGCATAGATCTGTTTGCTTTAAATGCAATGATTCAGCTGTGGAGTGTAAATTGTTAATGTCTAATGAAAAACTCCCTGTATTCCTGTCAGGGAAGTTTTTGAGAAATTAAATTAAAATCTAGAGAAGATAGATTAGTGCTTAGGACTGGGCAACTTGTTCTTGTTCCTGTGCACAATGGTTTGTGCTCTTACTTTTGTTTGATTAAAAGTAATAACAAATCAACCACTTGCCGTAACCATGGCACCGGTTCCAGTCAGTAAGTCAAGAAACAATAGTCAAGGTATAGGCCAATAGTTTGGGACATTTGTAACTATTATTAAAAGTTAACTAAGCAGAAACAGCTCAAAGCAAAACTCAACTGAAAGTACAAATGCTTGCTTATGCATAAGTCAAAATACATTCTTCTATTCTAATTGTAACTATGTAATATTTTGTTTCTTTGAATAATGATTACTGTTTTGTAACCACAAAATACTGTAAGCCTGCCAAAATGAAAAGTATATATGATCAACTTCACAAGTAAAGATTGGGATCAACACCTTCACTTTGGTGTCTGTGTTGCTTCTCCACCCCCTCTTTCGCCGACTCCTCACCATCCGTTCGTCTCCTGAGACCCCCTGTTGGAGCTGGTCTCCGACATCTGGCGCCCCCCAAACAGGGACGATCGGTAATCCGTAAGTCTGATGCATTCATTTCATTGAGAAGTTTTCGGGTGAGGATAGGATCTTACCTAGGGTACTGCAGACCCCTTAGCAAGGTGCTAAGTAAGTGAAGGGTAAGTAATCAGAGAACTTATTTTGAGAAGTCATGGGCCATAAAGAGTCTAAAGAAAGAGGACTCTTTATTGATATAGCTAAGCATATGCTCCAAAAACGGGGCATTTCAGTTTCTTCTAAGCAGTTAAGACATTTTTTTCATTTTATTCAAGAATGCTCTCCTTGGTTCCCTGAGGAAGGAACCTTGAATTTAGAAACATGGAAAAAACTAGGTAAAGAGATGAAGGTTTATTATGATCATCATGGGCCAGAAAATATTCCTGTAGATGCTTTTGCATTATGGAATGTTTTTAAAGATGCTTTGGATCCGACCCATGAGGCAGTTTGTTTGGCTCATCAAGTGACTGAGTCTGAACAAACCCCCTTAATTGGGGCTGCTGCTACATCTAGATTTTATAAAACTACATCCCCTCAAAAACAGTCTCAATCTGATGATGAACAAGGGGATGAAGAGGAGGACGAACAACTTTCTCCTCAAGATCAGGAGGACTTAGAGGAGGCTGCAGCTCGATATCATATCTCTGATTGGCCACCCAATTTGTTAGTTTCTGTGTCTCCAGAGCCTCCTTAGAGCTTTAAATAAAACTATGAAAACTATGGGAGCCTTACACCTGGGTCTCCCATCTCCTACTGCTATACCTAAAGATTGTAACATAGTGGTGATAGACTTATAAGATTGCTTCTTTACAGTTCCTTTATCCAAACAGGATTGTAAACATTTTGCTTTTAGTCTGCCTTCCCCAAATTTACAAAGACCTTTTCAAAGATTTCAATGGAAAATTTTGCCTCAGGGAATGAAAAATAGCCCCACCTTATGTCAAAAGTTTGTTGATGCAGCCTTAGTCTCCACGAGAAATAAGTTTCCATCTGGATATATAATTCATTATATGGATGATATTTTATTAGCTCATGCTGATTATTTGATACTCCAGCAAATGCTTAATTTTATGATTACAAGTTTACAAGACTGGGGTTTAAAAATTGCTCCTGATAAAATTCAAACTCAGGCTCCTTTTTCTTACCTAGGAAGATTAATTAATTCCAACAATATAACTTCTCAAAAAATACAGATTAGGGTTGATTCTTTACGTACTTTAAATGATTTTCAAAAACTTCTTGGGGATATTAATTGGATTAGGCCTTACTTAAAATTAACCACTGCTGACCTTAAACCTTTATTTGAAATTTTACAGGGAGATTCAAATCCAAATTCACCTAGACAATTATCTCCTGAGGGAAAGAAGGCTTTATTTAAGGTGGAGAAGGCTATTTCAGATCATTATTTACAACAAATAGACTATAATAAGCCCTGGATGTTAATAATCTTACAGACCTCACACACTCCTACTGGATGCCTATGGCAGGATGATCCTTTAGAATGGGTTCATTTGCCTTCTACTCCAAAAAAGATTAATATTTCATATCCCACCCAGGTGTCATCATTAATTTGTAAAGGTAGACTTCGAAGTAGAGAGCTCTTTGGACGAGATCCATCCTCCATTATTATTCCATATAAAAAGAAACAATTAGATTTCTTATTAAATGTTAATGATGAATGGCCTATAGCATTACAGGGATTCTATGGAGAAATATTGTTTCATTTGCCTAACCACCCATTACTACATTTTATGACTAAGGTAAATACTATTTTTCCTAAAAACTTTTCTCATGTGCCCCTCGATCAGGCTTCTCTAATTTTTACAGATGGATCCTCTAATGGAATAGCTGTTACTATTATAGATGACCAAGAGCCAATAGTCCAACAAACAACTGAAACCTCTGCTCAAAGGACGGAATTAATTGCTATTATAACTGCTTTTGAAAAGGTTACACAGCCTTTTAATCTTTATACTGATTCCCAATATATAGTTAATCTCTTTCCAGCCATAGAAACATCTTCTTTGTCCTCTCATTCATCAATTGTTAATATATTACAAAAGTTACAAAAATTAATATTACAGAGATCCTATAAATTTTTTATTGGACATATTAGAGGACATTCTAACTTACCTGGACCTTTAGTGGCAGGAAATGCTAAAGCTGATTTATTAACTAGGACTGTTTATAACGTTATTGAACAAGCTACTAAAGATCATCAATTACATCATCAAAATTCTGCTGCTCTTAGAGCACAGTTTCATATAACTAAAGAACAAGCTAGACAAATTGTTAAACAATGTCAAATCTGTCCTACTCACTTTCCTTCTCCACAGATGGGTGTCAACCCTAGGGGTTTATTACCCAACAAATTGTGGCAGATGGATGTTACTCATATTCAAGAGTTTGGAAAGTTATCTTTTGTTCATGTTTGTGTGGATACTTTCTCACATGTTATTTTTGCTACAGCCCGTACTGGAGAAGCTTATAAGGATATTGCCCAACATCTTTTTGCCTCCTTTGCATATATGGGATTACCTCTTCATATTAAGACAGACAATGCTCCTGCTTATATTTCAAAAACCTTTAAACACCTGTGTCAGACACTTAACATAGTTCATTCCACAGGCATCCCCTATAACCCACAAGGACAAGCCATAGTGGAAAGAGCTCATCAGACCTTAAAATCTCAAATTAATAAATTAAAAGAGGGGGAACTACATTATAGCTCTCCTCATCAAATTCTTCAACATGCTCTATTTGTCATTAATCATTTAAATGTAAATGATTCTAAATTAACTCCAATGCAACGTCATTGGTCTGAGCAAAAAGTAACTCAAAAACCTTTAGTTAAATGGAAAGATCTTCTTACTGGACAGTGGAAAGGACCTGATATTCTCTTAACATCAGGGAGAGGATATGCTTGTGTGTTTCCACAGGACGCTACTTCACCTTTGTGGATTCCAGATCGACTCATCAGACATTATGACTCACCCATATTGCAGGCGGAGGTTCCTCCCCAAGCCATACCCAAGGATGCCATCGACCCAGGATGAAGAACTTGCCGAGGACATGACTAATCTTCACCTTCATTCCCCTCGACAGGCACGAACAACATTGACATCAAAATTACCTTCCTGGGGTCAAATAAAACATCTGACCAGTCAGGCACAAAACTTGGTTGTTAGCCAAGGTGCCTCTGCCTCTCCTGAAAAAGTGTTTCTTGCTATGCTAGCACTCTTATCCTGTCAGGTATCACTGATTTCTGCTAATCAATCTTACTGGGCTTATTTTCCTGATCCTCCTCTTTTAAGAGTTACTGATTGGGGAAAACTTAATATTAAGGTGTTTACTGATAATCCTGATTTGTTAGGAGGGATTTCTGATTCCCTTATTCCTCATAAGATGTCCTATAATATTAATTTCAAGGGTTTAATAGAAGAAACTCCTATTTGCTTTGCTACTGATAATAAATTCATCCCTCAAGGATGTATGCCTATTAATTATAGACAATATTTTACTGATTGCCCTCCTGGCTTCCCAGACATGGATAATAAAAAGAGGAGCCTTTGGCTCCTTGAAATGGTTTCTTTAGGATATTATATAGTTAATGAAACCTATGTTAATAAGACATTACCTGAAGCCATTGATCCATGTGGATTAAAGAATAACAAAAAAGATTTTTATTGGAATAATATGATTGATCCTTGGGAAGAATTTCCTCATTGGTTTCCATGTGGATTTATGCAAAGGGCACAAGTCTTTCAGCCTAAGTCTTCAGATGTTAAGATCTATGATTGGTCTGCTTCTGCCCCTCATTTTGATTATAAAAATTATTTTAAGACTGAGTTTCAAAAATTTAATCATACTGAAGGAATGTATACAAGTTCTCCTATTCATAGATGGTTCTCACCTGGTTGGGTCACTCCCATATTTCAGAGTGAGCTCCCTAATGGAAAGGTTTCATACTTCCCAGATCTCTTTAGATTAATTGCAGCTACTAATATGGTTCTTTTAACCAGACCTGGTAAAACTCCAGAACCTTTCAATATTCGTGCTTGCATTAATGCTCCTCATGCTATCTTAGTAGGTAATAATAGTGTTTATTCTATTTCCTGTGATCAATGTATGTTAACTAATTGTATACATGCTAATCTTCCGAAAAACTATACTACTTTTATAATTATACATCAGCCTTCTTATGTAATGATTCCTGTCCTTCTTAATGATGATTGGTATGATGATGAAGGGTCACAAATTCTTAAAAAATTTAATGAATTAATTAGACCTAAGAGATTTGTTGCAACATTAATTTTAGGAATTACAGCATTGATAGGAATTATTACTTCTTTAGCTTTATCTACTACAGCTTTAGTTAAAGAAATTCATACTGCTCATCATGTTAATGATTTATCTCATAATGTTTCATTAGCATTGGCTATTCAAGAAAAAATAGATAAAAAATTGGAGGCTCGAGTTAATGCCTTAGAGGAAGCTTTATTATATGTAGGAAACCAGATTCAAAATATAAAAACTCAAATGACAACCAAATGTCATGCTAATTTCAAATGGATCTGTGTTACTCCCTTAAAATATAATCAAACTAAATATGGATGGAATCAAGTACAAACTCATTTATTAGGGATTTGGAATAAAACTGAAATAGGCCCCAATATACAAGATTTACAACAACAAGTAAAATATATAAGTAAGGCTTACTTATCTACTGACTCTACAGCTGACCTTGCAGCGGACTTATACAAAAATGTACAAAAAACTATTTCCAATAGTACTTGGTGGTCATATATGATTAATATTGGTTTTGGCTTTTTATTCATTGTTCTTGTTTGTCTCATTCTTCCAGTCCTCTTCAGACTTGTCTGGAAATCAATCAGAAGCATCTCCGTCCAAATCGAACACCTCACATTAAAAAATAAAAAAGGGGGAAATGCTGCGCCCCTCCCCTGACTCAGGCAATGGCAAGGCCCTACTGAGGTGGATGGCGCAAGGCGTCCATCCTCTGGAGGAGCGCAGTATGTTTCTGGGAATGGGCTGATTTGTTTTTGTATTCCTTAATAAGTATAGTTGTGATTTCTCATATGACCATTAAGTATGAAGGAAAAATCATGACTTTCCCAATTAATGCAACTACTTCTAAAGCATAGATCTGTTTGCTTTAAATGCAATGATTCAGCTGTGGAGTGTAAATTGTTAATGTCTAATGAAAAACTCCCTGTATTCCTGTCAGGGAAGTTTTTGAGAAATTAAATTAAAATCTAGAGAAGATAGATTAGTGCTTAGGACTGGGCAACTTGTTCTTGTTCCTGTGCACAATGGTTTGTGCTCTTACTTTTGTTTGATTAAAAGTAATAACAAATCAACCACTTGCCGTAACCATGGCACCGGTTCCAGTCAGTAAGTCAAGAAACAATAGTCAAGGTATAGGCCAATAGTTTGGGACATTTGTAACTATTATTAAAAGTTAACTAAGCAGAAACAGCTCAAAGCAAAACTCAACTGAAAGTACAAATGCTTGCTTATGCATAAGTCAAAATACATTCTTCTATTCTAATTGTAACTATGTAATATTTTGTTTCTTTGAATAATGATTACTGTTTTGTAACCACAAAATACTGTAAGCCTGCCAAAATGAAAAGTATATATGATCAACTTCACAAGTAAAGATTGGGATCAACACCTTCACTTTGGTGTCTGTGTTGCTTCTCCACCCCCTCTTTCGCCGACTCCTCACCATCCGTTCGTCTCCTGAGACCCCCTGTTGGAGCTGGTCTCCGACACTTTGCAGTAACCGTTTTCATGTTTAGGTTTCACTCTGTTTTCTCCTATATGGATACATGTAGTTGGAACTCTAAATCAAACACGGTTTGTGCTAGCTCTTTGAAACTTGGCACAATAATGTAGTTCCAAGTTCTGTCGCTATGCTTTGTGTCCTATTGAAGCAACCCCAAGCAGAGACTGACGAGAATCACTTTCATTGAAAGGGGTTGCCAAGCTTCCTAAAAACTACGATTTCCTGAAATCTTAGCCAACATTTTTTCAACCAATCTTGATGATACAGGCAGGTAATCATACGTACACCAATCCCACTTGGCTCACCAAATTTCGTTCTTCTAGGTGAAACCGTTCCTTTGCAGTAACCGTTTTCATGTTTAGGTTTCATTCTGTTTTCTCCTTTATGGATACATATAGTTGGAACTCTAAATCAAACACGGTTTGTGCTAGCTCTTTGAAACTTGGCACAATAATGTAGTTCCAAGTTATATCCCTATGGTTTGGTCCTATTGAAGTAGCCCCAGCAGAGATTGACGAGAATCACATTCATTGAAAGGGGTTGCCAAGCTTCCAATAAACTACGATTTTCTGAAATCTGAGCAAACATTTTTTCACCCAGTCTTGATGACACTGGCATTTAATGATCAGTACACCAATCCCACTAGGCTCACCAAATTTCGTTCTTCTAGGTGAAACCGTTCCTTTGCAGTAACCGTTTTCATGTTTAGGTTTCACTCTGTTTTCTCCTATATGGATACATGTATTTGGAACTCTAAATCAAACACGGATTTTGATAGCTCTTTGAAACTTGGCACAATAATATAGTTCCAAGTTCTATCGCTATGGTTTGTGTCCTATTGAAGTAGACCCAAGCAGAGACTGACGAGAATCACTTTCATTGAAAGGGGTTGCCAAGCTTCCAAAAAACTACGATTTCCTGAAATCTGAGCAAAAATTTTGTCACCCAATCTTGATGATACTGGCAGGTAATGATCAGTACACCAATCCCACTTGGCTCACCAAATTTCGTTCTTCTAGGTGAAACCGTTCCTTTGCAGTAACCGTTTTCATGTTTAGGTTTCACTCCTCTTTTCTCCTATATGGATACATGTAGTTGGAACTCTAAGTCAAACACGATTTGTGCTAGCTCTTTGAAACTTGGCACAATAATGTAGTGGCAAGTTCTATCGCTATGGTTTGTGTCCTGTTGAAGTAGCCCCAAGCAGAGACTGACGAGAATCACTTTCATTGAAAGGGGTTGCCAAGCTTACAAAAAACTACGATTTCCAGAAATCTCAGCAAACATTTTTTCACCCAATCTTGATGATACTGGCAGGTAATGATCAGTACACCAATCCCACTTGGCTCACCAAATTTCGTTCTTCTAGGTTAAACCGTTCCTTTGCAGTAACCGTTTTCATGTTTAGGTTTCACTCTGTTTTCTCCTATATGGATCCATGTAGTTGGAACTCTAAATCAAACAAGGTTTGTGCTAGCTCTTTGAAACTTGGCACAATAATGTAGTTGCAAGTTCTATCCCTATGGTTTGTGTCCTATTGAAGTAGCCAAAAGCAGCGACTGACGAGAATCACTTTCATTGAAAGGGGTTGCCAAGCATCCAAAAAACTACGATTTCCTGATATCTCAGCAAACATTTTTTCACCCAATCTTGATGATATTTGCAGGTAATGATCACTAGACCAATCCCACATGGCTCACCAAATTTCGTTCTTCTAGGATAAACCGTTCCTTTGCAGTAACCGTTTTCCTGTTTAGGTTTTACTCTGTTTTCTCCTATATGGATACATGTAGTTGGAACTCTAAATCAAACACGGTTTCTGCTAGCTCTTTGAATCTTGGCACAATAATGTAGTTCCAAGTTCTATCGCTTTGGTTTGTGTCCTATTGAGTAGCCCCAAGCAGAGACTGACGAGAATCACTTTCATTGAAAGGGGTTGCCAAGCTTCCAAAAAACTACGAGTTTCCTGGAATCTCAGCAAACATTTTTTCACCCAATCTTGATGATACTGGCAGGTAATGATCAGTAGACCATCCCACTTGGCTCACCAAATTTTGTTCTTCTAGGTTATACCTTTCCTTTGCCGTAACCGTTTTCATGTTTAGGTTTCACTCTGTTTTCTCCTATATGGATACATGTAGTTGGAACTCTAAATCAAACACGGTTTGTGCTAGCTCTTTGAAACTTGGTACAATAATGTAGCTGCAAGTTCTATCGCTATGGTTTGTGTCCTATTGAAGTAGCCCCAAGCAGCGACTGACGAGAATCACTTTCATTGAAAGGGGTTGCCAAGCTTCCAAAAAACTACGATTTCCTGAAATCTCAGCAAACATTTTTTCACCCAATCTTGATGATATTTGCAGGTAATGATCAGTAGACCATCCCACTTGGCTCACCAAATTTTGTTCTTCTAGGTTATACCTTTCCTTTGCAGTAATCATTTTCATGTTTTGGTTTCACTCTGTTTTCTCCTATATGGATACATGTAGTTGGAACTCTAAATCAAACACGGTTTGTGCTAGCTCTTTGAAACTTGGCACAATAATGTAGTTCCAAGTTCTATCGCTATGGTTTGTGTCCTATTGAAATAGCCCCAATCAGAGACTGACGAGAATCACTTTCATTGAAAGGGGTTGCCAAGCTTCCAAAAAACTACGATTTCCTGAAATCTCAGCAAACATTTTTTCACCCAATCTTGATGATACTGGCAGGTAATGATCAGTACACCAATCCCTCTTGACTCACCAAATTTCGTTCTTCTAGGTTAAACCGTTCCTTTGCAGTAACCGTTTTCATGTTTAGGTTTCACTCTGTTTTCTCCTATATGGATACATGTATTTGGAACTCTAAATCAAACTCGGTTTGTGCTACCTCTTTGAAACTTGGCACAATTATGTAGTTCCAACGTCCATTGCTATGGTTTGTTTCCTATTGAAGTAGCCCCAAGCAGAGACTGAGGAGAATCACTTTCATTGAAAGGGGTTGCCAAGCTTCCAAAAAACTACGATTTCCTGAAATCTCAGCAAACATTTTTTCACCCAATCTTGATGATACTGGCAGGTAATGATCAGTACACCAATCCCACTTGGCTCACCAAATTTCGTTCTTCTAGGTGAAACCGTTCCTTTGCAGTAACCGTTTTCATGTTTAGGTTTCACTCTGTTTTCTCCTATATGGATACATGTAGTTGGAACTCTAAATCAAACACGGTTTGTGCTAGCTCTTTGAAACTTGGCACAATAATGTACTTGCAAGTTCTATCACTATGGTTTGTGTCCTATTGAAGTAGCCCCAAGCAGAGACTGACGAGAATCACTTTCATTGAAAGGGGTTGCCAAGCTTCCGAAAAACTACGAGTTTCCTGAAATTTGAGCAAACATTTTTTTACCCAATCTTGATGATACTTTTAGGTAATGATCAGTACACCAATCCCACTTGGCTGACCAAATTTCGTTCTTCTAGGTGAAACCGTTCCTTTGCAGTAACCGTTTTCATGTTTAGGTTTCACTCTGTTTTCTCCTATATGGATACATGTAGTTGGAACTCTAAATCAAACACGGTTTGGGCAAGCTCTTTGAAACTTGGCACAAAATGTAGTTCCAAGTTCTCTCGAATGGTTTGTGTCCTATTGAAGTAGGCCCAAGCAGCGACTGACGAGAATCACTTTCATTGAAAAGGGGTTGCCAAGCTTCCAAAAAACTACGAGTTTCCTGAAATCTCAGCAAATATTTTTTCAACCAATCCTGATGATACTGGCAGGTAATCATACGTACACCAATCTCACTTGGGTCACCAAATTTCGTTCTTCTAGGTTAATCCGTTCCTTTGCAGTAACCGTTTTCATATTTAGGTTTCACTCTGTTTTCTCCTATATGGATACATGTAGTTGGAACTCTAAACCAAACACGGTTTGTGCTAGCTCTTTGAAACTTGGGACAATAATGTATTTCCAAGTTCCATCGCTATGGTTTGTTTCCTATTGAAGTAGCCCCAAGCAGAGACTGACGAGAATCACTTTCTTTGAAAGGGGTTGCCAAGCTTCCAAAAAACTACGATTTCCTGAAATCTCAGCAAACATTTTTTCACCCAATCTTGATGATACTGGCAGGCAATGATCAGTACAACAGTCCCACTTGACTCACCAAATTTCCTTATTCTAGGTTAAAGCGTTCCTTTGCAGTAACCGTTTTCAGGTTTAGGTTTCACTCTGTTTTCTCCTATATGGATACATGTAGTTGGAACTCGAAATCAAACACTTTTTGTGCTAGCTCTTTGAAACTTGGCACAATAATGTAGTTGCAAGTTCTATCGCCATGGTTTGTGTCCTGTTGAAGTAGCCCCAAGCAGCGACTGACGAGATCACTTTCATTGAAAGGGGTTGCCAAGCTTCCAAAAAACTACGAGTTTCCTGAAATCACAGCAAATATTTTTTCATCCAATCTTGATGATATTTGCAGGTAATGATCAGTAGACCAATCCCACTTGGCTCACCAAATTTCGTTCTTCTAGGTTAAACCGTTCCTTTGCAGTAACCATTTTCATGTTTAGGTTTCACTCTGTTTTCTCCTATATGGATACATGTATTTGGAACTCTAAATCAAACACGGTTTGTGCTAGCTCTTTGAAACTTGGCACAATAATGTAGTTCCAAGTTCTATCGCTATGGTTTGTGTCCTATTGAAGTAGCCCCAAGCAGAGACTGACGAGAATCACTTTCATTGAAAGGTGTGGCCAAGCTTCCAAAAAAACTACGATTTCCAGAAATCTCAGCAAACATTTTTTTCACCCAATCTTGATAATACTGGCAGGTAATGATCTGTACACCAATCCCACTTGGCTCACCAAATTTCGTTCTTCTAGGTTAAACCGCTCCTTTGCAGTAACCATTTTCATGTTTAGGTTTCACTTTGTTTTCTCCTATATGGATACATGTATTTGGAACTCTAAATCAAACACGGTTTGTCCTAGCTCTTTGAAACTTGGCACAATAATATAGTTCCAAGTTCTATCGCTATGGTTTGTGTCCTATTGAAGTAGCCCCAAGCAGAGACTGACGAGAATCACATTCATTGAAAGGGGTTGCCAAGCTTCCAAAAAACTACGAGTTTCCTGGAATCTGAGCAAACATTTTTTCAACCAATCTTGATCATACTGGTAGTTAATGATCAGTACACCAATCACACGTGGCTCACCAAATTTCGTTGTTCTAGAGTAAACCGTTCCTTTGCAGTAACCGTTTTC
Source organism: Urocitellus parryii (assembly GCF_045843805.1). Taxonomy (NCBI): domain Eukaryota; kingdom Metazoa; phylum Chordata; class Mammalia; order Rodentia; family Sciuridae; genus Urocitellus; species Urocitellus parryii. The sequence goes on from NW_027553347.1 coordinate 22,822, forward strand.
ATGTTTAGGTTTCACTCTGTTTTCTCCTATATGGATACATGTAGTTGGAACTCTAAATCAAACACGGTTTGTGCAAGCTCTTTGAAACTTGGCACAATAATGTAGTTTCAAGTTATATCCCTATGGTTTGGTCCTATTGAAGTAGCCCCAGCAGAGATTGACGAGAATCACATTCATTGAAAGGGGTTGCCAAGCTTCCAAAAAAATACCATTTCCTGAAATCTGAGCAAACATTTTTTCACCGAATCTTGATGATACTGGCAGGTAATGATCAGTACACCAATCCCACTTGGCTCACCAAATTTCGTTCTTCTAGGTTAAACCGTTCCTTTGCAGTAACCGTTTTCATGTTTAGGTTTCACTCTGTTTTCTCCTATTTGGATACATGTAGTTGGAACTCTAAATCAAACACGGTTTGTGCTAGCTCTTTGAAACTTGGCACAATAATGTAGTTCCAAGTTCTATCGCTATGGTTTGTGTCCTATTGAAGTAGCCCCAAGCAGAGACTGACGAGAATCACTTTCATTGAAACGGGTGGCCTAGCTTCCAAAAAACTACGATTTCCTGAAATCTGAGCAAACATTTTGTCACCCAATCTTGATGATACTGGCAGGTAATGATCAGTACACCAATCCCACTTGGCTCACCAAATTTCGTTCTTCTGGGTTAAACCGTTCCTTTGCAGTAACCGTTTTCATGTTTAGGTTTCACTCTGTTTTCTCCTATATGGATACATGTAGTTGGAACTCTAAATCAAACACGGTTTGTGCTAGCTCTTTGAAACTTGGCACAATAATGTAGTTCCAAGTTCTATCGCTTTGGTTTGTGTAGTAATGAAGTAGGCCCAAGCAGCGACTGACGATAATCACTTTCATTGAAAGGGGTTGCCAAGCTTCCAAAAAACTACGAGTTTCCTGAAATCTTAGCCAACATTTTTTCAACCAATCTTGATGATACTGGCAGGTAATCATACGTACACCAATCCCACTTGGCTCACCAAATTTCGTTCTTCCAGGTGAAACCGTTCCTTTGCAGTAACCGTTTTCATGTTTAGGTTTCACTCTGTTTTCTCCTATATGGATACATGTAGTTGGAACTCTAAATCAAACACGGTTTGTGCTAGCTCTTTGAAACTTGGCACAATAATGTAGTTCCAAGTTCTATCGCTTTGGTTTGTGTAGTAATGAAGTAGGCCCAAGCAGCGACTGACGAGAATCACTTTCATTGAAAGGGGTTGCCAAGCTTCCAAAAAACTACGAGTTTCCTGAAATCTTAGCCAACATTTTTTCAACCAATCTTGATGATACTGGCAGGTAATCATACGTACACCAATCCCACTTGGCTCACCAAATTTCGTTCTTCCAGGTGAAACCGTTCCTTTGCAGTAACCGTTTTCATGTTTAGGTTTCACTCTGTTTTCTCCTATATGGATACATGTAGTTGGAACTCTAAATCAAACACGGTTTGTGCTAGCTCTTTGAAACTTGGCACAATAATGTAGTTCCAAGTTATATCCCTATGGTTTGGTCCTATTGAAGTAGCCCCAGCAGAGATTGACGAGAATCACATTCATTGAAAGGGGTTGCCAAGCTTCCAATAAACTACGATTTCCTGAAATCTCAGCAAACATTTTTTCACCCAATCTTGATGACACTGGCATTTAATGATCAGTACACCAATCCCACTAGGCTCACCAAATTTCGTTCTTCTAGGTGAAACCGTTCCTTTGCAGTAACCGTTTTCATGTTTAGGTTTCACTCTGTTTTCTCCTATATGGATACATGTATTTGGAACTCTAAATCAAACCCGGTTTTTGATAGCTCTTTGAAACTTGGCACAATAATATAGTTCCAAGTTCTATCGCTATGGTTTGTGTCCTATTGAAGTAGCCCCAAGCAGAGACTGACGAGAATCACTTTCATTGAAAGGTGTGGCCAAGCTTCCAAAAAAACTACGATTTCCAGAAATCTCAGCAAACATTTTTTCACCCAATCTTGATGATACTGGCAGGTAATGATCTGTACACCAATCCCACTTGGCTCACCAAATTTCGTTCTTCTAGGTTAAACCGCTCCTTTGCAGTAACCATTTTCATGTTTAGGTTTCACTCTGTTTTCTCCTATATGGATACATGTATTTGGAACTCTAAATCAAACACGGTTTGTCCTAGCTCTTTGAAACTTGGCACAATAATATAGTTCCAAGTTCTATCGCTATGGTTTGTGTCCTATTGAAGTAGCCCCAAGCAGAGACTGACGAGAATCACATTCATTGAAAGGGGTTGCCAAGCTTCCAAAAAACTACGAGTTTCCTGGAATCTGAGCAAACATTTTTTCAACCAATCTTGATCATACTGGTAGTTAATGATCAGTACACCAATCACACGTGGCTCACCAAATTTCGTTGTTCTAGAGTAAACCGTTCCTTTGCAGTAACCGTTTTCATGTTTAGGTTTCACTCTGTTTTCTCCTATATGGATACATGTAGTTGGAACTCTAAATCAAACACGGTTTGTGCAAGCTCTTTGAAACTTGGCACAATAATGTAGTTCCAAGTTATATCCCTATGGTTTGGTCCTATTGAAGTAGCCCCAGCAGAGATTGACGAGAATCACATTCATTGAAAGGGGTTGCCAAGCTTCCAAAAAAATACCATTTCCTGAAATCTGAGCAAACATTTTTTCACCGAATCTTGATGATACTGGCAGGTAATGATCAGTACACCAATCCCACTTGGCTCACCAAATTTCGTTCTTCTAGGTTAAACCGTTCCTTTGCAGTAACCGTTTTCATGTTTAGGTTTCACTCTGTTTTCTCCTATTTGGATACATGTAGTTGGAACTCTAAATCAAACACGGTTTGTGCTAGCTCTTTGAAACTTGGCACAATAATGTAGTTCCAAGTTCTATCGCTATGGTTTGTGTCCTATTGAAGTAGCCCCAAGCAGAGACTGACGAGAATCACTTTCATTGAAACGGGTTTCCTAGCTTCCAAAAAACTACGATTTCCTGAAATCTGAGCAAACATTTTGTCACCCAATCTTGATGATACTGGCAGGTAATGATCAGGACACCAATCCCACTTGGCTCACCAAATTTCGTTCTTCTGGGTTAAACCGTTCCTTTGCAGTAACCGTTTTCATGTTTAGGTTTCACTCTGTTTTCTCCTATAGGAAACATGTAGTTGGAACTCTAAATCAAACACGGTTTGTGCTAGCTCTTTGAAACTTGGCACAATAATGTAGTTCCAAGTTCTATCGCTTTGGTTTGTGTAGTAATGAAGTAGGCCCAAGCAGCGACTGACGAGAATCACTTTCATTGAAAGGGGTTGCCAAGCTTCCAAAAAACTACGAGTTTCCTGAAATCTTAGCCAACATTTTTTCAACCAATCTTGATGATACTGGCAGGTAATCATACGTACACCAATCCCACTTGGCTCACCAAATTTCGTTCTTCCAGGTGAAACCGTTCCTTTGCAGTAACCGTTTTCATGTTTAGGTTTCACTCTGTTTTCTCCTATATGGATACATGTAGTTGGAACTCTAAATCAAACACGGTTTGTGCTAGCTCTTTGAAACTTGGCACAATAATGTAGTTCCAAGTTATATCCCTATGGTTTGGTCCTATTGAAGTAGCCCCAGCAGAGATTGACGAGAATCACATTCATTGAAAGGGGTTGCCAAGCTTCCAATAAACTACGATTTTCTGAAATCTGAGCAAACATTTTTTCACCCAATCTTGATGACACTGGCATTTAATGATCAGTACACCAATCCCACTAGGCTCACCAAATTTCGTTCTTCTAGGTGAAACCGTTCCTTTGCAGTAACCGTTTTCATGTTTAGGTTTCACTCTGTTTTCTCCTATATGGATACATGTATTTGGAACTCTAAATCAAACACGGTTTTTGATAGCTCTTTGAAACTTGGCACAATAATATAGTTCCAAGTTCTATCGCTATGGTTTGTGTCCTATTGAAGTAGACCCAAGCAGAGACTGACGAGAATCACTTTCATTGAAAGGGGTTGCCAAGCTTCCAAAAAAACTACGAGTTGCCTGGAATCTGAGCAAACATTTTTTCAGCCAATCTTGATGATACTGGCAGGTAATGATCAGTACACCAATCCCACGTGGCTCACCAAATTTCGTTCTTCTAGGTGAAGCCGTTCCTTTGCAGTAACCGTTTTCATGTTTAGGTTTCACTCCTCTTTTCTCCTATATGGATACATGTAGTTGGAACTCTAAATCAAACAGGATTTGTGCTAGCTCTTTGAAACTTGGCACAATAATGTAGTGGCAAGTTCTATCGCTATGGTTTGTGTCCTGTTGAAGTAGCCCCAAGCAGAGACTGACGAGAATCACTTTCATTGAAAGGGGTTGCCAAGCTTACAAAAAACTACGATTTCCAGAAATCTCAGCAAACATTTTTTCACCCAATCTTGATGATACTGGCAGGTAATGATCAGTACACCAATCCCACTTGGCTCACCAAATTTCGTTCTTCTAGGTTAAACCGTTCCTTTGCAGTAACCGTTTTCATGTTTAGGTTTCACTCTGTTTTCTCCTATATGGATCCATGTAGTTGGAACTCTAAATCAAACAAGGTTTGTGCTAGCTCTTTGAAACTTGGCACAATAATGTAGTTGCAAGTTCTATCGCTATGGTTTGTGTCCTATTGAAGTAGCCAAAAGCAGCGACTGACGAAAATCACTTTCATTGAAAGGGGTTGCCAAGCATCCAAAAAACTACGATTTCCTGAAATCTCAGCAAACATTTTTTCACCCAATCTTGATGATATTTGCAGGTAATGATCACTAGACCAATCCCACAAGGCTCACCAAATTTCGTTCTTCTAGGATAAACCGTTCCTTTGCAGTAACAGTTTTCATGTTTAGGTTTTACTCTGTTTTCTCCTATATGGATACATGTAGTTGGAACTCTAAATCAAACACGGTTTGTGCTAGCTCTTTGAAACTTGGCACAATAATGTAGTTCCAAGTTCCATCGCTATGGTTTGTGTCCTATTGAGTAGCCCCAAGCAGAGACTGACGAGAATCACTTTCATTGAAAAGGGTTGCCAAGCTTCCAAAAAACTACGAGTTTCCTGGATTCTGAGCAAACATTTTTTCACCCAATCTTGATGATACTGGCAGGTAATGATCAGTACACCAATCCCACTGGGCTCACCAAATTTCGTTCTTCTAGGTTATAACTTTCCTTTGCAGTAATCATTTTCATGTTTTGGTTTCACTCTGTTTTCTCCTATATGGATACATGTAGTTGGAACTCTAAATCAAACACGGTTTGTGCTAGCTCTTTGAAACTTGGCACAATAATGTAGATCCAAGTTCTATCGCTATGGTTTGTGTCCTATTGAAGTAGCCCCAAGCAGAGACTGACGAGAATCACTTTCATTGAAAGGTGTGGCCAAGCTTCCAAAAAACTACGATTTCCTGAAATCTCAGCAAACATTTTTTCACCCAAACTTGATAATACTGGCAGGTAATGATCAGTACACCAATCCCACTTGGCTCACCAAATTTCATTCTTCTAGGTTAAACCGTTCCTTTGCAGTAACGGTTTTCATGTTTAGGTTTCACTCTGTTTTCTCCTATATGGATACATGTAGTTGGAACTCTAAATCAAACACGGTTTGTGCTAGCTCTTTGAAACTTGGCACAATAATGTAGTTCCAAGTTCTATCGCTTTGGTTTGTGTCCTATTGAAGTAGGCCCAAGCAGCGACTGACGAGAATCACTTTCATTGAAAGGGGTTGCCAAGCTTCCGAAAAACTACGAGTTTCCTGAAATCTCAGCAAACATTTTTTCAACCAATCTTGATGATACTGGCAGGTAATCATACGTACACCAATCCCACTTGGGTCACCAAATTTCGTTCTTCTAGGTTAATCCGTTTCTTTGCAGTAACCGTTTTCAAGTTTAGGTTTCACTCTGTTTTCTCCTATATGGATACATGTAGTTGGAACTCTAAATCAAACACGGTTTGTGCTAGCTCTTTGAAACTTGGCACAATAATGTAGTTCCAAGTTCTATCGCTATGGTTTGTGTCCTATTGAAGTTTCCCCAAGCAGAGACTTAGGAGAATCACTTTCATTGAAATGGGTTGCCAAGCTTCCAAAAAAGTACGATTTCCTGAAATCTCAGCAAACATTTTTTCACCCAATCCTGATGATAGTGGCAGGTAATGATCAGTACACCAATCCCACGTGGCTCACCAAATTTCGTTCTTCTGGGTTAAACCGTTCCTTTGCAGGAACCGTTTTCATGTTTAGGTTTCACTCTGTTTTCTCCTATATGGATACATGTAGTTGCAACTCTAAATCAAACACGGTTTGTGCTAGCTCTTTGAAACTTGGTACAATAATGTAGTTCCAAGTTCTATCGCTATGGTTTGTGTCCTATTGAAGTAGCCCCAAGCAGAGACTGACGAGAATCACTTTCATTGAAAGGTGTGGCCAAGCTTCCAAAAAACTACGATTTCCTGAAATCTCAGCAAACATTTTTTCACCCAAACTTGATGATACTGGCAGGTAATGATCTGTACACCAATCCCACTTGGCTCACCAAATATCGTTCTTCTAGGTGAAACCATTCCTTTGCAGTAACCGTTTTCACGTTTAGGTTTCACTCTGTTTTCTCCTATATGGATACATGTAGTTGGAACTCTAAATACAACACGGTTTGTGCTAGCTCTTTGAAACTGGCACAATAATGTAGTTCCAAGTTCTATCGCTTTGGTTTGTGTCCTATTGTAGTAGCCCCAAGCAGAGACTGACGAGAATCACTTTCATTGAAAGGGGTTGCCAAGCTTCCGAAAAACTACGAGTTTCCTGTAATCACAGCAAACATTTTTTCAACCAATCTTGATGATACTGGCAGGTAATAATACGTACACCAATCCCACTTGGGTCACCAAATTTCGTTCTTCTAGGTTAATCCGTTCCTTTGCAGTAACCGTTTTCATGTTTAGGTTTCACTCTGTTTTCTCCTATATGGATACATGTAGTTGGAACTCTAAATCAAACACGATTTGTGCTAGCTCTTTGAAACTTGGCACAATAATGTAGTTCCAAGTTTCCATCGCTATGGTTTGTTTCCCATTGAAGTAGCCCCAAGCAGAGACTGACGAGAATCACTTTCATTGAAAGGGTTGCCAAGCTTCCGAAAAAATACGAGTTTCCCTGAAATCTCAGCAAACATTTTTTCACCCAATCTTGATGATATTTGCAGGTAATGATCAGTAGACCAATCCACTTGGCTCAACCAAATTTCGTTCTTCTAGGTTAAACCGTTCCTTTGCAGTAACCGTTTTTATCTTTAGGTTTCACTCTGTTTCTCCTATATGGATACATGTAGTTGGAACTCTAAATCAAACACGGTTTCTGCTAGCTCTTTTGAAACTTGGCACACTAATGTAGTTCCAAGTTGTATCGCTATGATTTGTGTACTATTGAAGTAGCCCCAAGCAGAGACTGACGAGAATCACTTTTATTGAAAGGTGTGGCCAAGCTTCCAAAAAACTACGATTTCCTGAAATCTCAGCAAACATTTTTTCACCCAAACTTGATGATACTGGCAGGTAATGATCTGTACACCAATCCCACTTGGCTCACCAAATTTCGTACTTCTAGGTAAAACCGGTCCTTTGCAGTAACCGTTTTCATGTTTAGGTTTCACTCTGTTTTCTCCTATATGGATACATGTAGTTGGAACTCTAAATCAAACACGGTTTGTGCTAGCTCTTTGAAACTTGGCACAATAATGTAGTTCCAAGTTCTATCGCTTTTGTTTGTGTCCTATTGAAGTAGGCCCAAGCAGCGACTGACGAGAATCACTTTCATTGAAAGGGGTTGCCAAGCTACCGAAAAACTACGAGTTTCCTGAAATCTCAGCAAACATTTTTTCAACCAATCTTGATGATACTGGCAGGTAATCATACGTACACCAATCCCACTTGGGTCACCAAATTTCGTTCTTCTAGGTTAATCCGTTCCTTTACAGTAACCGTTTTCATGTTTAGGTTTCACTCTGTTTTCTCCTATATGGATACATGTAGTTGGAACTCTAAATGAAACACGGTTTGTGATAGCTCTTTGTAACTTGGCACAATAATGTAGTTCCAAGTTCCATCGCTATGGTTTGTTTCCTATTGAAGTAGCCCCAAGCAGAGACTGACGAGAATCACTTTCATTGAAAGGGGTTGCCAAGCTTCCGAAAAAATACGAGTTTCCTGAAATCTCAGCAAACATTTTTTCACCCAATCTTGATGATATTTGCAGGTAATGATCAGTAGACCAATCCCACTTGGCTCACCAAATTTCGTTCTTCTAGGTTAAACCGTTCATTTGCAGTAACCGTTTTCATGTTTAGGTTTCACTCTGTTTTCTCCTATATGGATACATGTAGTTGGAACTCTAAATCAAACACGGTTTCTGCTAGCTCTTTGAAACTTGGCACACTAATGTAGTTCCAAGTTGTATCGCTATGATTTGTATCCTATTGAAGTAGCCCCAAGCAGAGACTGACTAGAATCACTTTCATTGAAAGGGGTTGCCAAGCTTACAAAAAACTATGATTTCCAGAAATCTCAGCAAACATTTTTTCACCCAATCTGATGATACTGGCAGGTAATGATCAGTACACCAATCCCACTTGGCTCACCAAATTTCGTTCTTCTAGGATAAACCGTTCTTTTGCAGTAACCGTTTTCATGTTTAGGTTACACTCTGTTTTCTCCTATATGGATACATGTAGTTGGAACTCTAAATCAAACACGGTTTGTGCTAGCTCTTTGAAACTTGGCACAATAATGTAGTTCCAAGTTCTATCCCTGTGGTTTGGTCCTATTGAAGTAGCCCCAGCAGAGATTGACGAGAATCACATTCATTGAAAGGGGTTGTGAAGGTTCCAATAAACTACGATTTCCTGAAATCTGAGCAAACATTTTTTCACCCAATCTTGATGATACTGGCAGGTAATGATCAGTACACCAATCCCACTAGGCTCACCAAATTTCGTTCTTCTAGGTGAAACCGTTCCTTTGCAGTAACCGTTTTCATGTTTAGGTTTCACTCTGTTTTCTCCTATATGGATACATGTATTTGGAACTCTAAATCAAACACGGTTTGTGCTAGCTCTTTGAAACTTGGCACAATAATGTAGTTCCAAGTTCTATCGCTATGGTTTGTGTCCTATTGAAGTAGCCCCAAGCAGAGACTGAGGAGAATCACTTTCATTGAAAGGGGTTGCCAAGCTTCCAAAAAACTATGATTTCCTGAAATCTCAGGAAACATTTTTTCACCCAATCTTGATGATACTGGCAGGTAATGATCAGTACACCAATCCCTCTTGACTCACCAAATTTTGTTCTTCTAGGTTAAACCGTTCCTTTGCAGTAACCGTTTTCATGGTTAGGTTTCACTCCTCTTTTCTCCTATATGGATACATGTAGTTGGAACTCTAAATCAAACACGATTTGTGCTAGCTCTTTGAAACTTGGCACAATAATGTAGTGGCAAGTTCTATCGCTATGGTTTGTTTCCTATTGAAGTAGCCCCAAGCAGAGACTGACGAGAATCACTTTCATTGAAAGGGGTTGCCAAGCTTACAAAAAACTATGATTTCCAGACATCTCAGCAAACATTTTTTCACCCAATCTGATGATACTGGCAGGTAATGATCAGTACACCAATCCCACTTGGCTCACCAAATTTCGTTCTTCTAGGATAAACCGTTCTTTTGCAGTAACCGTTTTCATGTTTAGGTTACACTCTGTTTTCTCCTATATGGATACATGTAGTTGGAACTCTAAATCAAACACGGTTTGTGCTAGCTCTTTGAAACTTGGCACAATAATGTAGTTCCAAGTTCTATCCCTATGGTTTGGTCCTATTGAAGTAGCCCCAGCAGAGATTGACGAGAATCACATTCATTGAAAGGGGTTGCGAAGGTTCCAATGAACTACGATTTCCTAAAATCTGAGCAAACATTTTTTCACCCAATCTTGATGATACTGGCAGGTAATGATCAGTACACCAATCCCACTAGGCTCACCAAATTTCGTTCTTCTAGGTTAAACCGTTCCTTTGCAGTAACCGTTTTCATGTTTAGGTTTCACTCTGTTTTCTCCTATATGGATACATGTAGTTGGAACTCTAAATCAAACACGATTTGTGCTAGCTCTTTGAAACTTGGCACAATAATGTAGTTCCAAGTTCCATCGCTATGGTTTGTTTCCCATTGAAGTAGCCCCAAGCAGAGACTGACGAGAATCACTTTCATTGAAAGGGGTTGCCAAGCTTCCGAAAAAATACGAGTTTCCTGAAATCACAGCAAACATTTTTTCACCCAATCTTGATGATATTTGCAGGTAATGATCAGTAGACCAATCCCACTTGGCTCACCAAATTTCGTTCTTCTAGGTTAAACCGTTCCTTTGCAGTAACCGTTTTTATCTTTAGGTTTCACTCTGTTTTCTCCTATATGGATACATGTAGTTGGAACTCTAAATCAAACACGGTTTCTGCTAGCTCTTTGAAACTTGGCACACTAATGTAGTTCCAAGTTGTATCGCTATGATTTGTGTACTATTGAAGTAGCCCCAAGCAGAGACTGACGAGAATCACTTTTATTGAAAGGTGTGGCCAAGCTTCCAAAAAACTACGATTTCCTGAAATCTCAGCAAACATTTTTTCACCCAAACTTGATGATACTGGCAGGTAATGATCTGTACACCAATCCCACTTGGCTCACCAAATTTCGTTCTTCTAGGATAAACCGTTCTTTTGCAGTAACCGTTTTCATGTTTAGGTTACACTCTGTTTTCTCCTATATGGATACATGTAGTTGGAACTCTAAATCAAACACGGTTTGTGCTAGCTCTTTGAAACTTGGCACAATAATGTAGTTCCAAGTTCTATCCCTGTGGTTTGGTCCTATTGAAGTAGCCCCAGCAGAGATTGACGAGAATCACATTCATTGAAAGGGGTTGTGAAGGTTCCAATAAACTACGATTTCCTGAAATCTGAGCAAACATTTTTTCACCCAATCTTGATGATACTGGCAGGTAATGATCAGTACACCAATCCCACTAGGCTCACCAAATTTCGTTCTTCTAGGTGAAACCGTTCCTTTGCAGTAACCGTTTTCATGTTTAGGTTTCACTCTGTTTTCTCCTATATGGATACATGTAGTTGGAACTCTAAATCAAACACGGTTTGTGCTAGCTCTTTGAAACTTGGCACAATAATGTAGTTCCAAGTTCTATCGCTATGGTTTGTGTCCTATTGAAGTAGCCCCAAGCAGAGACTGAGGAGAATCACTTTCATTGAAAGGGGTTGCCAAGCTTCCAAAAAACTATGATTTCCTGAAATCTCAGGAAACATTTTTTCACCCAATCTTGATGATACTGGCAGGTAATGATCAGTACACCAATCCCTCTTGACTCACCAAATTTCGTTCTTCTAGGTTAAACCGTTCCTTTGCAGTAACCGTTTTCATGGTTAGGTTTCACTCCTCTTTTCTCCTATATGGATACATGTAGTTGGAACTCTAAATCAAACACGATTTGTGCTAGCTCTTTGAAACATGGCACAATAATGTAGTGGCAAGTTCTATCGCTATGGTTTGTGTCCTGTTGAAGTAGCCCCAAGCAGAGACTGACGAGAATCACTTTCATTGAAAGGGGTTGCCAAGCTTACAAAAAACTATGATTTCCAGACATCTCAGCAAACATTTTTTCACCCAATCTGATGATACTGGCAGGTAATGATCAGTACACCAATCCCACTTGGCTCACCAAATTTCGTTCTTCTAGGATAAACCGTTCTTTTGCAGTAACCGTTTTCATGTTTAGGTTACACTCTGTTTTCTCCTATATGGATACATGTAGTTGGAACTCTAAATCAAACACGGTTTGTGCTAGCTCTTTGAAACTTGGCACAATAATGTAGTTCCAAGTTCTATCCCTATGGTTTGGTCCTATTGAAGTAGCCCCAGCAGAGATTGACGAGAATCACATTCATTGAAAGGGGTTGCGAAGGTTCCAATGAACTACGATTTCCTAAAATCTGAGCAAACATTTTTTCACCCAATCTTGATGATACTGGCAGGTAATGATCAGTACACCAATCCCACTAGGCTCACCAAATTTCGTTCTTCTAGGTTAAACCGTTCCTTTGCAGTAACCGTTTTCATGTTTAGGTTTCACTCTGTTTTCTCCTATATGGATACATGTAGTTGGAACTCTAAATCAAACACGATTTGTGCTAGCTCTTTGAAACTTGGCACAATAATGTAGTTCCAAGTTCCATCGCTATGGTTTGTTTCCCATTGAAGTAGCCCCAAGCAGAGACTGACGAGAATCACTTTCATTGAAAGGGGTTGCCAAGCTTCCGAAAAAATACGAGTTTCCTGAGATCACAGCAAACATTTTTTCACCCAATCTTGATGATATTTGCAGGTAATGATCAGTAGACCAATCCCACTTGGCTCACCAAATTTCGTTCTTCTAGGTTAAACCGTTCCTTTGCAGTAACCGTTTTTATCTTTAGGTTTCACTCTGTTTTCTCCTATATGGATACATGTAGTTGGAACTCTAAATCAAACACGGTTTCTGCTAGCTCTTTGAAACTTGGCACACTAATGTAGTTCCAAGTTGTATCGCTATGATTTGTGTACTATTGAAGTAGCCCCAAGCAGAGACTGACGAGAATCACTTTTATTGAAAGGTGTGGCCAAGCTTCCAAAAAACTACGATTTCCTGAAATCTCAGCAAACATTTTTTCACCCAAACTTGATGATACTGGCAGGTAATGATCTGTACACCAATCCCACTTGGCTCACCAAATTTCGTTCTTCTAGGTTAAACCGTTCCTTTGCAGTAACCGTTTTCATGTTTAGGTTTCACTCTGTTTTCTCCTATATGGATACATGTAGTTGGAACTCTAAATCAAACACGGTTTGTGCTAGCTCTTTGAAACTTGGCACAATAATGTAGTTCCAAGTTCTATCGCTTTTGTTTGTGTCCTATTTTAGTAGGCCCAAGCAGCGACTGACGAGAATCACTTTCATTGAAAGGGGTTGCCAAGCTACCGAAAAACTACGAGTTTCCTGAAATCTCAGCAAACATTTTTTCAACCAATCTTGATGATACTGGCAGGTAATCATATGTACACCAATCCCACTTGGGTCACCAAATTTCGTTCTTCTAGGTTAATCCGTTCCTTTACAGTAACCGTTTTCATGTTTAGGTTTCACTCTGTTTTCTCCTATATGGATACATGTAGTTGGAACTCTAAATGAAACACGGTTTGTGCTAGCTCTTTGTAACTTGGCACAATAATGTAGTTCCAAGTTCCATCGCTATGGTTTGTTTCCTATTGAAGTAGCCCCAAGCAGAGACTGACGAGAATCACTTTCATTGAAAGGGGTTGCCAAGCTTCCGAAAAAATACGAGTTTCCTGAAATCTCAGCAAACATTTTTTCACCCAATCTGATGATACTGGCAGGTAATGATCAGTACACCAATCCCACTTGGCTCACCAAATTTCGTTCTTCTAAGATAAACCGTTCTTTTGCAGTAACCGTTTTCATGTTTAGGTTACACTCTGTTTTCTCCTATATGGATACATGTAGTTGGAACTCTAAATCAAACACGGTTTGTGCTAGCTCTTTGAAACTTGGCACAATAATGTAGTTCCAAGTTCTATCCCTATGGTTTGGTCCTATTGAAGTAGCCCCAGCAGAGATTGACGAGAATCACATTCATTGAAAGGGGTTGTGAAGGTTCCAATAAACTACGATTTCCTGAAATCTGAGCAAACATTTTTTCACCCAATCTTGATGATACTGGCAGGTAATGATCATTACACCAATCCCACTAGGCTCACCAAATTTCGTTCTTCTAGGTGAAACCGTTCCTTTGCAGTAACCGTTTTCATGTTTAGGTTTCACTCTGTTTTCTCCTATATGGATACATGTAGTTGGAACTCTAAATCAAACACGGTTTGTGCTATCTCTTTGAAACTTGGCACAATAATGTAGTTCCAAGTTATATCCCTATGGTTTGGTCCTATTGAAGTAGCCCCAAGCAGAGACTGAGGAGAATCACTTTCATTGAAAGGGGTTGCCAAGCTTCCAAAAAACTATGATTTCCTGAAATCTCAGGAAACATTTTTTCAACCAATCTTGATGATACTGGGCAGGTAATGATCAGTACACCAATCCCTCTTGACTCACCAAATTTCGTTCTTCTAGGTTAAACCGTTCCTTTGCAGTAACCGTTTTCATGGTTAGGTTTCACTCCTCTTTTCTCCTATATGGATACATGTAGTTGGAACTCTAAATCAAACACGATTTGTGCTAGCTCTTTGAAACATGGCACAATAATGTAGTGGCAAGTTCTATCGCTATGGTTTGTGTCCTGTTGAAGTAGCCCCAAGCAGAGACTGACGAGAATCACTTTCATTGAAAGGGGTTGCCAAGCTTACAAAAAACTATGATTTCCAGACATCTCAGCAAACATTTTTTCACCCAATCTGATGATATTGGCAGGTAATGATCAGTACACCAATCCCACTTGGCTCACCAAATTTCGTTCTTCTAGGATAAACCATTCTTTTGCAGTAACCGTTTTCATGTTTAGGTTACACTCTGTTTTCTCCTATATGGATACATGTAGTTGGAACTCTAAATCAAACACGGTTTGTGCTAGCTCTTTGAAACTTGACACAATAATGTAGTTCCAAGTTCTATCCCTATGGTTTGGTCCTATTGAAGTAGCCCCAGCAGAGATTGACGAGAATCACATTCATTGAAAGGGGTTGCGAAGGTTCCAATAAACTACGATTTCCTAAAATCTGAGCAAACATTTTTTCACCCAATCTTGATGATACTGGCAGGTAATGATCAGTACACCAATCCCACTAGGCTCACCAAATTTCGTTCTTCTAGGTTAAACCGTTCCTTTGCAGTAACCGTTTTCATGTTTAGGTTTCACTCTGTTTTCTCCGATATGGATACATGTAGTTGGAACTCTAAATCAAACGCGGTTTGTGCTAGCTCTTTGAAACTTGGCACAATAATGTAGTTCCAAGTTCTATCGCTATGGTTTGTGTCCTATTGAAGTAGCCCCAAGCAGAGACTGACGAGAATCACTTTCATTGAAAGGTGTGGCCAAGCTTCCAAAAAACTACGATTTCCTGAAATCTCAGCAAACATTTTTTCACCCAAACTTGATGATACTGGCAGGTAATGATCTGTACACCAATCCCACTTGGCTCACCAAATTTCGTTCTTCTAGGTTAAACCGTTCCTTTGCAGTAACCGTTTTCATGTTTAGGTTTCACTCTGTTTTCTCCTATATGGATACATGTATTTGGAACTCTAAATCAAACACGGTTTGTGCTAGCTCTTTGAAACTTATCACAATAATGTAGTTCCAAGTTCTATCGCTTTGGTTTGTGTCCTATTGTAGTAGGCCCAAGCAGCGACTGACGAGAATCACTTTCATTGAAAGGGGTTGCCAAGCTACCGAAAAACTACGAGTTTCCTGAAATCTCAGCAAACATTTTTTCACCCAATCTTGATGATATTTGCAGGTAATGATCAGTAGACCATCCCACTTGGCTCACCAAATTTCGTTCTTCTAGGTTATACCTTTCCTTTGCAGTAATCATTTTCATGTTTAGGTTTCACTCTGTTTTCTCCTATATGGATACATGTAGTTGGAACTCTAAATCAAACACGGTTTGTGCTAGCTCTTTGAAACTTGGCACAATAATGTAGTTCCAAGTTCTATCGCTATGGTTTGTGTCCTATTGAAGTAGCCCCAAGCAGAGACTGAGGAGAATCACTTTCATTGAAAGGGGTTGCCAAGCTTCCAAAAAACTATGATTTCCTGAAATCTCAGGAAACATTTTTTCACCCAATATTGATGATACTGGCAGGTAATGATCAGTACACCAATCCCTCTTGACTCACCAAATTTCGTTCTTCTAGGTTAAACCGTTCCTTTGCAGTAACCGTTTTCATGGTTAGGTTTCACTCCTCTTTTCTCCTATATGGATACATGTAGTTGGAACTCTAAATCAAACACGATTTGTGCTAGCTCTTTGAAACTTGGCACAATAATGTAGTGGCAAGTTCTATCGCTATGGTTTGTGTCCTGTTGAAGTAGCCCCAAGCAGAGACTGACGAGAATCACTTTTATTGAAAGAAGTTGCCAAGCTTACAAAAAACTACGATTTCCAGAAATCTCAGCAAACATTTTCACCCAATCTTGATGATACTGGCAGGTAATGATCAGTACACCAATCCCACGTGGCTCACCAAATTTCGTTCTTCTGGGTTAAACCGTTCCTTTGTAGTAACCGTTTTCATGTTTAGGTTTCACTCTGTTTTCTCCTATATGGATACATGTAGTTGGAACTCTAAATCAAACACGGTTTGTGCTAGCTCTTTGAAACTTGGCACAATAATGTAGTTCCAAGTTCTATCGCTATGGTTTGTGCCCTATTGAAGTAGCCCCAAGCAGAGACTGACGAGAATCACTTTCATTGAAAGGTGTGGCCAAGCTTCCAAAAAACTACGATTTCCTGAAATCTCAGCAAACATTTTTTCACCCAAACTTGATGATACTGGCAGGGAATGATCAGTACACCAATCCCACTTGGCTCACCAAATTTCATTCTTCTAGGTTAAACCGTTCCTTTGCAGTAACCGTTTTCATGTTTAGGTTTCACTCTGTTTTCTCCTATATGGATACATGTAGTTGGAACTCTAAATCAAACACGGTTTGTGCTAGCTCTTTGAAACTTGGCACAATAATGTAGTTCCAAGTTCTATCGCTTTGGTTTGTGTCCTATTGAAGTAGGCCCAAGCAGCGACTGACGAGAATCACTTTCATTGTAAGGGGTTGCCAAGCTTCCGAAAAACTACGAGTTTCCTGAAATCTCAGCAAACATTTTTTCAACCAATCTTGATGATACTGGCAGGTAATCATACGTACACCAATCCCACTTGGGTCACCAAATTTCGTTCTTCTAGGTTAATCCGTTTCTTTTCAGTAACCGTTTTCAAGTTTAGGTTTCACTCTGTTTTCTCCTATATGGATACATGTAGTTGGAACTCTAAATCAAACACGGTTTGTGCTAGCTCTTTGAAACTTGGCACAATAATGTAGTTCCAAGTTCTATCGCTATGGTTTGTGTCCTATTGAAGTAGCCCCAAGCAGAGACTGAGGAGAATCACTTTCATTGAAATGGGTTGCCAAGCTTCCAAAAAAGTACGATTTCCTGAAATCTCAGCAAACATTTTTTCACCCAATCCTGATGATACTGGCAGGTAATGATCAGTACACCAATCCCACGTGGTTCACCAAATCTCGTTCTTCTGGGTTAAACCGTTCCTTTGCAGTAACCGTTTTCATGTTTAGGTTTCACTCTGTTTTCTCCGATATGGATACATGTAGTTGGAACTCTAAATCAAACAGGGTTTGTGCTAGCTCTTTGAAACTTGGCACAATAATGTAGTTCCAAGTTCTATCGCTATGGTTTGTGTCCTATTGAAGTAGCCCCAAGCAGAGACTGACGAGAATCACTTTCATTGAAAGGTGTGGCCAAGCTTCCAAAAAACTACGATTTCCTGAAATCTCAGCAAACATTTTTTCACCCAAACTTGATGATACTGGCAGGTAATGATCTGTACACCAATCCCACTTGGCTCACCAAATTTCGTTCTTCTAGGTTAAACCGTTCCT
>NW_027553348.1:0-7500 GCF_045843805.1 Urocitellus parryii
AAAGTCTTAACTGGGCCTCTTCAGAAATCTTCACCCAGACTGGTTTTAGGTCTGTCGGCAAAAGAGTCTCTGCAAAAGAATTCAAGGTGGATAAACTTCCTATTTTCGTGTCGCCCTGTTTACTTGGCCACTGGCCGAGAAGACACCAGCACTCCAGGTGCTGGACACCCCCTTACTAGTTTTTCACAAACATATCCAGAATAGTACTTTGAAGAAATGTGCAAACAAGGCCTCTGGCCTTGAGCTGGACTTCACCCAGAGGTCTACATTTTTAAGATACGAGAAGTTACCAACTGGACTCCATGGTTACAGCTGGCAGGGAGAGACTAGACAGGGGGGAAGAAGCTCTCCCCTTCTCAGGTGTTGTCCTCGAAGGGTGGGTTAACATGCCCAGAACAGTGAGAGAAAAAGCTGCTTTTATGTGAACTTCTGCAGACCATGAATTTCTGAGCCCCTCCCCTTACATGCTCGGTATAAAACTCTGAAACTACCTGAAGTCGGGGTTCAGGGGATTAATTCATTACAGCAAAAGCCGTGTCCTCTGAACCTGGCGGCAGCCAAATAAAACCGTTTCCCGCTCTGTTCGGTCGGTGCCTTGCCTCATTTGTCCCTACAACACATCCATGCAAGGAAGACTTTATCAAACCAGTAGCCTAGGTAAAGCAGGTTCCAGGTTGCTTTTTGCCACCATCACCAACACCAACCCCTCCCCCCCCTTGCGCCCCCCCCCCTTCTTTGCAACTGAGAGATAAGCTAACATGGGTCACTCTATATGCAATGAATACCAATAATTTCTTCTGATTTTTTTAAATTACACACAAACAAACAAGCCAAAAACCATGAAAAGTATAAACTATGTTACTGAGAATCAAGAAGAGTAATTCACTCATGTAAATTCAGAAATTCGGTAAGGTGGTTGTTGTTTCTGTTGTGGTTGTTGCTGCTGTTGTTTGTCCTTTTTTGTCTTTTTAAAAAAATTTTCGGGCTGGGGATGTGGCTCAAGCGGTAGCGCGCTCGCCTGGCATGCGTGCGGCCCGGGTTCGATCCTCAGCACCGCATACCAACAAAGATGTTGTGTCCGCCGAGAACTAAAAAAATAAATATTAAAAAAAAAAAAAAAAAAAAAAATTTTCTCCCAAGTGTCAAATCAAGGAAAGGGGTGGGGGGAGGTGGTGGTGGGGGTCAGAAAATGTAACAGGGGTCCACTTGATATGCTTTGAGTATAAGTCTCACTGCTCAGCCACTGAGGCTCATGTTAAAACCCATATCCTTTTTCCTTTCTCTTTTCCCTTCCTTCCCCCTCCCTAATCACAGGTGAAGCTACATTGACTTTCAGGGTGGGATATCTGCCCATTGGCTAACAAATATTTAGAATTTCCATCCAGAAAATCACTTTTTCTGTGTGATAACCTTGCTAGGCCTCGGATGCGTTAAAACAACAGAGTGTCAGCAGAGTCGTCAGAGTTTTGCTGCTGTAAAGGTTCAGTTCTTATGTTTTCTTATTATAATAAATTCCCCCTCTTCCTTCTGAGATGCTTTGCCTCTGAGCAACACCCCCCAACACCTACACCTCTCTCTCTCTCTCTCTCTCTCTCTCTCTCTCTCTCTCTCTCTTTACCGCAGGGCTCCATAAGTTGCTGAGGCTGGGCTTAGTCTTGTGATTCTCCTGAATCACCCCACATCTCTGCCACTGGAGATGTGTGCACATCTGGGGACTAGAGTAGTATGCTGTGTGTGAGAGATTTTTTTATTATTCAAAAGTTGGTACACTTAAAGACATATAGGTTTCCTACACGAGAGGTCACCAATTAATGCCCTTTTTATTTATTGTATTTTATTGTATTGTACCGAAGCTCTAAACTTATCCCGTAGTCAGTGACACATGTGGAAGTTCTAACACTTGAATTCGGTGTAACATTCAGATTTAAAAAAAAAAAAAAAAAAAAAAAAAAAAAAAAAAAAAAGATCTGTGCTTGGGGCTGGGGATGTGGCTCAAGCGGTAGCACGCTCGCCTGGCATGCGTGCGGCCCGGGTTCCATCCTCAGCACCACATACCAACAAAGATGTTGTGTCCGCCGAAAACTAACTAACTAAGTAACTAACTAACTAACTAACTAACGAAGTAAATACATAGATAGATAGATAGATGATAGATAGATAGATATTAAAAATCTCTCTCTCTCTCTATCTCTCTCTCTCTCTCTCTCTCTCACTCTCACACTCTCTCTAAAAAATAAAAAATAAATAAATAAAAAGATCTGTGCCATTAATGACCAGTTTTCACATCTGTTAGTTTTGATTGGATAAGTAAGGGTTTGTTTTGTGATCGTTTGTTGAAAGAACACTCCTGTAGCAGGCGAGTGGCACTGTGTCCTGAATGCATAAGAGTATTTGTCCACTTGTGTCCAAGCTGTTCACCTAGGTCCAACTGTTGGTGAGCAAAAACCACATCGTGGCAGTTATCTGGCCAGAGTCATAGATTCTTTTTTTTTTTTTTTTTTTTTTTTTTTTTTTAAGAGAGAGTGAGAGAGGAGAGAGAGAGAGAGATAGAGAGAGAGAATTTTTAATATTTATTTTTTAGTTCTCGGCAGACACAACATCTTTGTTGGTATGTGGTGCTGAGGATCGAACCCGGGCCGCACGCATGCCAGGCGAGCGCACTACCGCTGAGCCACATCTCCAGCCCCAGAGTCATAGATTCTGAACGTGGCTTCCAAAGTCAAAGGTCAACGACTGTATGTAGGACTTCTAGGCAACTGTGATGTGAAGATCTCTGGGCTTGTTGTACAATAAATGTGTCTGTGTTCCTTCAGCGCAGAAGGAAATGTATGCATTCTAGAATGCAAAGCTTGGGCTAGGGTTTTAGCTCGGCAGTAGAGCACTGGCCTGGGAGGTGTGGAGCGGTGGATTCGATCCTGATCCTGAGCACCACAGAACCAAAAACAAAGGGACAAACAAGCCAATAAGGTAAAGATATTGTGTCCATCCATCTACAACTCAAAAAATTAAAGGGGAAAAAAAATAAAATGCAAGGCTTAGCCAGGCATGGGTTGGGGGTTCATGTCTGTCCCCCACCCCCCACCCCCCAAGAGGATCAGGAGGAGGTTGAGAGAAGGATTGTAAGCTCATGGCGAAAGTAACCTCGAGAGACCCCTGTCTCCAAAAGAAAATTTGTGATAGTAAAAGCAAATGGGACTCTGTTTTGTTTTACTGTCTCCATTCTGTAAAACAACCAGGCCGAGTAGAAGGGTCATGACTGGGGCAAGATGTTCTTTTCCTTTTGCTATAGAAAACTTTAAGGACAGGGGACGTTGTTTCTGTAACTAGCCCCTAACGGGGCTATGCTTCTGTCACTGGAGTGGCTAGGCTGATTGTGATTGGCTGAGCGTCCCTCCGCCTGACTTCACTCTCCAGCTTCTGTAACTTGGCTTGCTTGCATTAGCTAGACGCCCCCTCCCTCCAAAACGTCCCTTTTGCCGGTTTCAGGCTTCTAAGGAGCACCCTTGCAATTGTTTGAGGCTGGTCAGGGGAACAGCTGTATGTTCTTCTGGTCAGTCGCCGCTAGTTGTGCTTTCATAAAGGCTTGATTCCTTTATACGCGAGTGGTCTGGAAGTCAGTTTTTGAAACCCCGGGACCAAGCTTTAACTAGAACAAGAACAAGCAAGCAAGCAAGCAAGCAAGCAAGCAAGCAAGCAAGCAAGCAAGAAAACAAACAAATAGATAGATAGATAAATTGAATATGAGGATGTGGCTCAGTCAGTGGTCAAGTGAGTGCTTCTGGGTTCAACTCATAAATCAATGGATTTACCAAAAATGTATAAAAATATCTTTATAAAAAGGGGATGTTGGTTTAGCTCAGTGGCAAACTGTGTGTTCAGTCCCCAGTTTTCCAGGGTCCATGATGAGCCTGCGTGAGGGAGGGGCTGGTTTCCGGTTCCATCCCCACCAAGGAAACCCTGACATGAGTATGGGGAGATGTATTCGGCTATTGGAATGCCAAGGGTAGAGTGATTTCCATGTCGATCTCCCCCCCCCCACCCCCCCACCCCACCCCGCCCTGCCCTTTTTCTGTGTGGGCAAGGTCTCTTCTAGTGTCTTGATTTCTTTTATTTATTTATTTGGCCTAGTTGTAAAGAATGCGTTTGTGTTATTAATTTCTTTTTCTCTGGAGCTGAGGATCGAACCCAGGGCCTCGAATATGCTAGGCGAGCGCTCTAACGCTGTCCAGCCCAGCACGGGAGGCATCTTTTTTTTTGTTTGTTTGTTTTTCTTTATTCTTTTTTTCCCCTTTCCCATGGGCACTTTGAGATGAGATTTCCTTGCCTGTTTGGGTTGTTTGAGTCTCTCTTTGTTCACTACTTTTGTTTCTTTTGTGATGCTAGGCTGGGGAAGAAACCCAGGGCAGGGCCTTGGGCATTGGTCCACAAACGGTCTTGATTGCTGGGCAACACCCTCACCTTTTTTCCTTTGTCTCTTCTTCCCCAGAAAGTAAACCCAGGAAGGGCCTCCCTCTCCTTCCCCCAGGCCCGAATCCATCCTGCTTGGGTTTGGTGCGCAGACAGGTACACACTGGAGACACACACAGACACACACACACACACAGACACACACACACACACACACACACACACACAAACGGGAAACATCACTGTTTTGGTTTGTTTCTCTCTTAACCTCATCCAGGCCCTCCCTCATAACTCTCAGGGGTGGGGGAGGGAAGGTGTTTACCTTGGACCTCTAGTGGTGACAGCCTTGGGAGCGACTACTGCTGGGGAATTGGAGTGAGTGGGATGGGGGAAGTGTAGGATTATAGTTCAAATTCCAAGGGTCGGGCAGAGGCACAGAAGCTATCTCCTAGGTGGGGCATGTTAAAGGCTAAGGAAAGTGATCAGATACCAGCGGTATGTCCCCCCCACCGCCCAGTGCTTCCAGGACTTTACTGTGTGTGTGGGGGGGGGGGGGCGGGGCGGGGGAACAACAGAGCGGGCACTGAGGCCCTTGCCCATCTGTCTTTCCAGGGACTCAGTAGGCTGAGGGAAGAGAGGAAGACATGACGCGGCGGCTTGCAGCTTAGTGATCTGTATATGGATATAGATATAGATATCTAAGTCTGTCTGTCTATCTATCTATCTATGTCTATACATGTAGATAGATGATATCGAAACTGGAAATGGAACTCAGGCAGGTCTTGCAAAATGACGGTAGCTTTGCGCCACCTAGCGTTCAGTGACTGCAACCAACGAGGCTGCCCTTTTGAGACCGCAGACCACTCACTGTGAACTCCCAAGTTCCACAGGGTGGAAACATCCAAGTGTATATGCTTGTGTTTCTGACCCGGTGGCAAGATGAGATCCGACTGAAGAAGCCAAGCAAGCCTAAAACGTGTGTCCCACCTTCACCACTCCTAAGTGTGGAGGATTAGCCAACTGAGAAAGCCTTAGGGGAGGGAGCAGCTTGGGTCCGATAGGGGACACGGACGGACGGACGGCTGGGAAAGGGAAGGACCCTGAGTAACTGCACAGTTGCTCTGGGATCCAATTTTACCTGTAGACCTACTCGGCGATATATAAACCTCAGCCAGCCAGCCTGTGCTGCATTTTGTCCTGCCTTTATTGGTATTAGGTATTTTCCAGAAGAAATTGGGGGGGGGGGGGATTTCCCATCTCGTGTCTCCCGGGACTGAATCCTCCTTGTCCACGCTTTCCCTGAAGATCCTTTAGAGATTCTCCACTTCGAGATGGACCGATGTGTGTGCTGCTGCAGGTTTGACAGCCATCCAGGAGGAAAAACAACCACCACCACCACCACCACCACCACCACCACCACCCCGGGGGGGGGGGGGGAGTCCCAAATCTCCAATACCATCACCTTTGTCATCATTCCACCATCCTTGGAAGAAGGAAGTCGATCCAAAGGTCCTGGAAGAGAACAGTAAGAGTAGTGAAAGATCAGAATGGTGAGACAGTGTCCAGCAACCACCACCTCAGCTACTCACAAGAGAAAGTGAGGTCCTGGGAGTACTCAGGCAACCTCCAGAGACCTCGAGCTTTAACCAGCAAATAGAGAGACAGGAGAGGGAAGGGGAAGGACACCCCCCTCACCCCATGTGATAACACCACCACAGGTGAGCAATAGAGGGACACCCCTTCTCAAAAAAAAAAAAAAAAAAAAATCGAGGTGTAACTCCGTGGTGGTGGTGGCTAGGCACTTCTGGATTCAATCCAGGGGGAATCATATCACCTTTCTTCCCTGTTTTAGGCAGACTTATCTGTCCTTGAGTCCACGCCCAGCATAGTCAAGGATGTCATGTAGACTTTGGAGACCAGAGGATGTCAGAAATGAGTCTTATCAAAAGTAAGAAGCCGAATTACAACTGCGGCCAGGAAGAAGTGCAAGGTGGCCTTTGAATCTCCTCTACGAAACCTCCTGTTGTTGCTGAGGTGCAGAATCACAGTCTTTGGGGACCAGAGTCCCCATGTTTTTGCTTTGCCAGCGCTGCCATAAGCCTTTTTTCCTGTGTCTCAAGACCTTGCCATCCTTATTGGATTGGGCCAAGCTTTCAGCAACAGGAAGAGGGGAGGGAGGGAGGGAGGGGGGGGGAGAGAGAGAGAGAGAGAGAGAGAGAGAGAGAGAGAGAGAGAGAGAGAGTGGGAGGAAGGGGAAGGGGAAAACTTAGGGGCTGGGTGTGTGGCTCAACTGGTAGCATGGGGCGCCGGGTTAGATCGCACCAAATAAAAACTAAAATAAATAAGTTTAGGGCTGGGGATGTGGCTCAAGCAGTAGTGTGCTCGCCTGGCGTGCGTGCGTGCGTGCGGCCGGCCCGAGTTCGATCCTCAGCACCACATACAACATACAACCATGTTGTGTCCGCCAAAAACTGAAAAATAAATATTAAATAATTCTCTCTCTCTCTCTCTCTCTCTCTCTCTCTCTTTCTTTCTTTAAAAACAAAATTTAAAAAAAAAAGTCTAAAAAATAATAATAATAATAATAAAAATAAAGATGTTGGGTCCGTCCCCCGAAAACTAAACACTAAATATTAAAAAAAAAACAAAAACAAGAAAGAAAAAACAAGAAAGAAGGAAGGAAGGAAGAAAAAAAAAGGCGTGCATAAATGCACACCCAGTTCGGCCCCAATCCCCGTCCGCTTATGTTAGGACAACTGATCGACCTCTATACATACTACATAAAGAGAAAAAAAAAAAAAATCGAAGTCCTCCAGTGGACAACTGGTCGACCTCAGTCGTTCTGGGGCACACCGGCCAACTGGTCAACCTGCGAGGAGGAGGGGAGAGAGAAGAAATGTAAAGCTGCGCGGCAATCAAACAAGCCCCCCTCCCCCCCCCCCAATAAAGGAAAAAAGAAAACCAATCATCTAGGGCTGGCTGGGCTGTGAATATACCTCAGTAGGTAGAGTGCTATGCGTCGAATGTCCAGTAGCGGTGGTCCCAGTCCCACACCGAACCGAGTCAAAGGAGAAACACCAATACTGTTAGTCA
>NW_027553348.1:20000-40580 GCF_045843805.1 Urocitellus parryii
GGACCGGGAGCGGGCAGAGGGCCACTCGCAGCGGGCGAGGGGGAAAGAGGGACGGGGCCCCTCAACCCCCGGCCGCGCGAACAGAGCCCCACCGCCACCGCGCGCGCACACACGCGGCACCAGCGGCCCACACGGTGGCCCCATATGCGCCAGGAGGCCCGGCCAGGCCCAGCGGGAACCCTCCCCCGACTCGAAGGCGGGAGGCGCGGGCCGCGGTAGGCACAAAGAGCAGGCGCTCGGCCCCCACCCGCGGGGGGCCGGCGGACCCCTGCCCTCCCAGACGGCGGGGAGGGGGGGACTCTCGCCTACACTCACCACCGACGGTGGCGTAGCGCACAAGGCAGGGGGCGGCCGATGGGGGAATCCGGTACCCCACACGAGGCACGCCCTTCACAGATCGCTAGAGAAACGTTCCTCACTGAGGGTGGGCCGCACCCAACCCAGCCCCTCTCCCGACCGGCCGCCGGGACAACGAGGGGGGATCTGCGGTATGGGCAAGCACAAGGCTTCTCGAGCGTTCGCGGCCGGGGACACCCAAAGCCCCATCGCCTCAGGGGCCGGACCCGGCCCCTGCTCAGCGTCCCGCCACAATCGCTCGCACGCCCGGGCAGCATCTCCTTTTCCCCCACCGGAGGGAGGAAAGAGCGCGCGGGCGCCCGCTCGCCTAACACTCCCCGCGCCACTCAGCGCTGGGGACGACAACGCGACCCGCTCCCCCCCGGAGAGGGGACGGGCAACGCTGCCGGGCTCACCGCCTCGATCCCCCGAACGAAGCAACACCGTTCTTCCCTTCAGGCACTCGCCTCGGAAACCCCCGCAGACGGGGCGAGACCGACAGCGAGGCGGCGGCCGGCCGCGGCAGCGGCACCGGGACCGGGAACAGCACACACCGGCTCAGCCTCAGGCACCTCAGGAAACGACCCGGAGCGCCCCAGGAGCACCGAAGCAGAGGCGCGCCGTCGCGCCGAGGGAGCACGGCGGCAGCCCTCCCCGACGCGGGGAGGGCCACACACACGGCCCTTGGCCGCCCAGAGCGGGCGGCGGGCGGGAAGCACCCGCTACGTCAAAGGACCCCGGGAGCGAGGTCGAGGCCGGATTCCGCACCCCCGCCCTTCCCCGCACCGCGAACGGGCGGGGAGGCAAGGCGAGGGGCCCGCGGGCAGGACGAGAAGAGCTGGCCCATTCGCCATGAATGTCCGTCCCTCGCCTGGCGCGGCTTTGGTCCAGCCCAGGAGAGCGCAAAGTCACCACATCGATCAGCAGAGTGGGCGGGAGAGACCCGGGGAGCAGGGGGAGACCCGGCGAGGACCGCTTCTAAGAGGAGCCTGCTACGGCCTCGCCGGCCCCACACCCCAGGGAGAGCGGCCGACGACACGGAACGGGGAACGCCTGACACGCGGCTCGGAGCCATGGAAGCTAGCGTCGTCACACCGCCCTCGGCGCCCGCAGCGGGGAGCGCACGGGCGGTAAAGGACCACCCGCCACCTCCCCCACCGCCCTTCCGGCGCCAGGAGACCGGCCGGCCGGAGGTGGCAACCACCGCGAGGGCGCTCCAGGTGCACCGAAGAGCCGTCGCACGCAGGCCCAAGGCAGGCGGCTCAAGAGGGAACGGGTCCGGGCCACCCCATCAGCCCAGAGCCCCGCACGCACCCGGAGGCCCAAGCTCCCTCCCTCCCTCTGGCGGCACACGCCAGAGGACACCGTGTCAGCACCTACCCGATGGCAGAAAACGGCCAACTCGGGCCAAAACAACCGCGACCGGGGCAACGGGGAACAGTTCACTCACCACTGCCGCCTTCCCCGAAGAGAGTCACGGTCGGCGGACCGCGAAATCGAGCCCATCACCGAGATCCAGAGCCCCTAGGGACAACTGGTCGACCCTCGTTGACGAAGGCGCAAGCAAGAGGCGGGGACCACCATCCCCAACGAGCAGGATCGGGGGGCGGCCGGGGAACACGCTAAGACCCACCACCGAAGGACGCCGCGCACAGCCATCGGGACAAGCCCCGGGCAGCGGCCCCCAAAGAGGGAACGCGGCAAGGCCGGGCCAGCACACCCCTCCGGCCCGCCCGGCGCAGCCCCGCGGCCAAAACCCACGAGAGAGAGGGAGAGGGAGAGGAAGCGGGAGAAAAAGAAGACAGAAGTCCCGGCGGCCGACCCAGACCGGGCAAAGCGAAGCCCGCGCCACCGAAGGAACCGCTCAAGACCGCCACCCGAGGCGCCCGCGGCCCGGACCGAGCAGGGAGAGGAGACAACCGACACACACACACACACACTAAGCCCGCCGGTCCAATATCCCGCCAACGGGCCACAACGGCCCAGCCCAGCGCGACCGAGACAGTTCCGCCGGCGCCGCCCAGCTCCTGGAACTCCGTCTCGGCCACCGCCGCCGAATATCACGCCTTGGCGACTTCCGATGAGAAGACGCTCCCATAAAAGCGGCCACCAGGGGGAGCTCGACAACCGTCAACCAAATCCGGAGGAAGGGACGCGGAACCTCGGTCGGCGTCAGCGGGATCCGCTCCGCAGGGGTCGTAGAAAGTCACCCGGACACGTCCCACCAGTCGGGTCGCCCCGCCAGGGCCCCCCACACACACACAGCGGCGGGCACGAGACGCAGGCAGGTCGGCCCAGCACCCCTAGAGAACCCGGCGGGGGACACGGGCGGTGTGGGACTTCAAAACCGAAACCACCACGGTGAAGCCACTGTTAAGACAGGCAGATTGCTAGGCCACGGTCGGATCCATCCAGAGAATGGAGGAATGGACACAAACGTGTAAAAACCCGTTGAAATCGGCTGCTTGGGAATTTGATCTGCTGGTCTTTGGGCTTGGGGTTCCCGCCTGTTTCCGTACCCCCCCCCAAAAAAAAAAAAAAAATGGGAAGATGAACAGCCTCTGAGAATCCTCCCTCCTCTCTGTCTGTGGTTCAGTGGCAGAGGGCCGGCCTAGCACATAGGAGGCGCTGGGTTTGAGCCTTAGCGCGGCATACAAAAAGGAACAAGTCGAAAGAAGGCGTGCTGTCCACCTACAACTACTCCAAAAATGAAAAAAAAGAATACTGATCATGATAGGAAAAAGGATTTTTCCTTGTGGAGTTCTATTTTGTCTGTCTGGCCGCATTATCTTTTTTTTTTTTTTTTTGTCTGTTTGTTTGTTTGTTTGTTTTGTTTTGTTTTGTTTTAACAAAGAGTGAGAGAGAACTTTGATATTTACTTTTTAGTTTTCGGCGGACGGACACAACATCTTTGTTTGTATGTGGTGCTGAGGGACGAATCCCGGCCGCACGCATGCCAGGCGAGCGCGCTGCTGCTTGAGCCACATCCCCAGCCCCTTTTTAAACTTTTACTTATCTTTCTTTTTTAAAGACCGGGGGGGGGGGGGGAGAGAGAGAGAGAGAGAGAGAGAGAGAATATTTTGAATATTTTTTATGTTTGTTTTTCAGTATTCAGTGAACACAACATGTTTATTTTATGCGGTGCTGAGGCTGGAACCCAGCAGGACAGAGGAGCGCGTTACCACTTGAGCCACATCTCCAGCCCATGAATTCTTATTTGTATTTGTGTCTTTATTTATCTTTTTTTTTTTTTGGGGGGGGGGGGTGCTGTTTCTGTTGCTGCTGCTGTTGTTGTTTTCCCTAAGAAATGAGCATATTCTTGAATGGCAAGTCATTTTCCATTGGGTCACAGGGCCAAATTTTACCTTTAGGCACTTGGTAATCAGGAGCTGTAACAGGGCTCTAAGAGCGGCTGCCTCGGCTAAAAAGTGTGGGCCCTTGCCCCAGAGCGAAACAACAACAACAACAACAACAACAACAACAACAACGGGGGTGGGGGGGGGGACAGAAAGCAAAAAGAAAAAAAAAAAGAATCGAACAAAAAATCCAATCAATCCATGGGCCAAGGACCTGAACAGATACTTCTCAGAATTGGATTAAGACGCTCCTATAAAAGCGGCCACCAGGGGGAGCTCGAAAACCGTCAACCAAATCAGGCTGAAGGGACGCGGAACCTCGGTCGGTCGGTGTCAGCGGGATCTGCTCCGCAGGGGTCGTAGAAAGTCACCCGGGCACGTGCCACCAGCCGCCGCCTCTCCCCCTCCCCCAGGGTCCCCCGCAGCAGCGGGAGGCGCCGGCAGTCTGCCCAGCACCCCTAGAGAATCCGGCGGGGGACACGGGCGCTGTGGGAGTTCAAAACCGAAACCACCACGGTGAAGCCACAATTAGACAGGCAGACTGATAGGCCACGGTTGGATCCATCCAGACGATGTAGGAATTGACAGAAACATGTAAAAATCAGTTTGACATCGGTTGCTTGGGAATTTGATCTGCTGGTCTTTGGGCTTTGTGTTTCCTCCTTTTTCTGTACAAAAAAAAAAAAAAAAAAAAAAAATTGGAAGATGACCAGCCTCTGAGAATCCTTTCTTGTCTAGGGGCTGTCTATGTCTTTGGGTCAGTGGCAGAGGGCCGGCCTAGCACAGAGTCTGAGCCTTAGCACGCCATATACAAAAAGGAACAAATCGAAAGAAGGTGTGCTGTCCACCGACAACATACTACGAAACAGGAGAAAAAAAAAAAAAAAAAGAATACTAATCCTAATAGGAAAAAGGATGCTTCCTTGTGGAGTTCTATTTTGTCTGTTTGGCCATTTTATCTTTTTTTTTTTTTTTTTTTTTTTTTTAATCTATCAATATCACAGAGCCAAATTTTACATTTAGGTACTTAGTAATCAGAAGCTGTAACAGGGCTCTAAGAGAGGCTGCCTTGGCTAAAAAGCATGGTCTGTTGCCCTAGACTGAAACACCACATGCTCTGGGATAAATAAAGCTGGAGAAAGCTTGCCATCTCTACCTTCATTTTTATCTGTGTGCACATATTACGCACTGTTTCATCTAAGACGTAGCAGGGCAACAATATCTGTCAGCCCTAAATGGACCCAACCCCTGCCCTCCCCAGCCACACAGGAGACCACAGTCTGAGCAAGAGCACTTCACGGTGTTGTCATTCTGGTGTTGTGGCTCAGTGGTACAGCACTTACCAAGTACGCATGAGGCACAGGGTTCAATCCCAGCACCACATTAAAATCATCATCATCATCATCATCACCTAAATAGACAAAATAAACTTATTTATTTATCTATCTATCTATCTATCTATCTATTTATTTATTTATTTATTTATCTGTTTGTTTATTTATTGGAGGAGGCCTGTAAACAGGGATTGAACTCAGGGGCACTCACTGACTACTGAGCCACATCCCCTAGCCCTACCTATCTAGTATGTTACTTAGAGACAGGGTCTCACTGAGTTGCTTAGTGTCTCACTTTTGCTGAGGGTGGCTTTAAACTCTGGATCCTCCTGCCTCAGCTGAGAGAGAGAGAGAGAGAGAGAGAGAGAGAGAGAGAGAGAGAGAGAGAAGCATCTGGGATGACAGACATAGGCCACTGTACTCAGTCACTTATTTATTTTCAGTACGACTTCAAGGTACACACAAGACAATCACTGCCAGGCGTAGGAGGAACATAGCACATTGATAAACAGTCAGATCTTTGAGGAAGCATTAAACAATCTTAAGGTAGTGTGCAAGTCATTCCATAACCTCAGAATACCTACATGAGGGTTGGGATTGTAGCTCAGTGGTAGAGCGCTTGCCTTGCATTCCTGAGGCCCTGGGCTCAATCCTCAGCACCACATAGAAATAAATAAATAAAGATAAAGACATTGTGTCCATCTACAGCTTAAAAAAAAAATGTTTAGAAAAAAATAAATAGATACCTATATGAAAACCAGAGAGAATTAAAAGAAAAGATGGATAAATCAATTATGGCAAAGAGACGAGAACACTCATCCCTTAGCAGCTGATGACATAGGCCATAAATAAATAATCAGTAACAAAGGACAGCAGAAGCACATCACGAACAACCCACACCTAATGGTCATGTTCAGAACACTGCAAGGCCACCACTACACAGCAGACCTTCTTCCTTTTCTTTTAATATTTATTTTTATGTGGTACTGAGGATCGAACCCAGGGCCTCACACACGCAAGGCAAGTGCTTTACCACTGAGCCACAACCCCAGCCCCAGCAGACCTTCTTTTAAAGTGAATACGGAATGTTTACCAAAGTTGACCATAGAATGGAACATAAACCCAATCTCGACAAAGTCTAAAACATGAAATCACACCACAACTCTTCTCTGAACACCACAAAAGTAATCTGGAGGTCAGGCATGTTGGCCACTGCCAGGATTCATTTCAGGCAGACTGATAGGCCACGGTTGGATCCATCCAGACAATGTAGGAATTGACAGAAACATGTAAAAATCAGTTTGCATCTTTCACAAACTCTTGAGAGGGGCAGGTCAGGGGTCAAGGTGAGATTGAAATACCCCCAACAAAGTGTCAACTTTATCAAACCAGTAGCCTAGATAAAGCAGGTACTTGTACTATTCCTTCTCTGTGCCATTTTGTTCTTTTTTTTTTTTTTTTTTTTTGGGGGGGGGTGGTTCCAGCCACTTTGGGTTCCTACCAGTTTGTCTGCAAGGGAAAATTTGTTTTCTGCCAGGCTGGGGTGCCAGTTATCAGGGCGGGGAAGTAAGATTCTTACACTAAACCGGGCTTGCTTGGGGCAGGTCTCAGTTCTAATTTACATAACAACAGGCAGTGCAAAGTCTCTCCCACTGCCCCTGAAGGAAGAAAAATATGGCCTCTCCAGGCTGTTCACAATTCCCAGCCTGTTTCAGATTCCAGTATGGTTTCCCGTATCTGTTTTAAGGGTCAGTTTGTCTCTCTAACTCTGCATTTATGGTTTAAAACTAAACTAAGAGGTTAATTTGGATATCACTTGTTTCAGAGCATTTGTTCAATGTGTCCACCAGCATTTAATTTCTCTCTCCTGATGTTCCTTAATAACCTGATTGCTTTGGCCTCCTTCTCCTGGATCATGTGTAACTTGTCCCCCCCCCCCCCACACACACACACACCCTTTGGTATAAAAAGAAACCTAGGAGGAGATTGATCCTAAAGAAAAGGGGTGCTCCACTAAGTGAGAAACTGAAAATCCAGTGATTAAAAAGAGTTTGGTGTGGAGAAAGAGAGGGAAATGTGTGTGTGTGTGTGTGTGTGTGTGTGTGTGTGTGTGTGTGTGTATGTGTTATAGAGAGAGAAGGAGAGAGTCTCCTGTACTTCAGGGTTTTTGTTTGTCTGTCTGTCTGTCTGTCTGTTTGTTTGTTGTCTAATAATTACAGTGTTTGAATTGGAAGCTCTGCCCTGGCTAATTCTTTCCAATTCTTACAAAGTAGTAACTGTGGTTATGTTCATTTCTGTTAATGATTCATTCTTCCTGCTTTTTAAATTCATTGATCACCCAGAACTTTTTTGTTTGGGGCAGGAGGGGTCCAAGTGCTTGAGAGAATTTTTTTTTTTTTTCCTGTGTCATTTGAATGGAGATTTGGACCTCTGACTAAGAGTAGAGTTTTCTAAGAGAAAAGAGAAGAGCTCTAAGGGAAAAGCAGGGGATTAGATTAAAAAAAAAAAAAAAGCCTTTTGAAACCAAACTATTGTTAGGTAAAACTGCTTACTCCTTGCCCTGAATGAGTAGAATCTTAAAATATGTGATATGTTTGGGTCAGTCCAATGTGTCTTTGCGATTCATCATCATCTGAAGTGGCACCCCCCCCCCCCTCTCTCCACTGAAAAGTCTTAACTGGGCCTCTTCAGAAATCTTCACCCAGACTGGTTTTAGGTCTGTCGGCAAAAGAGTCTCTGCAAAAGAATTCAAGGTGGATAAACTTCCTATTTTCGTGTCGCCCTGTTTACTTGGCCACTGGCCGAGAAGACACCAGCACTCCAGGTGCTGGACACCCCCTTACTAGTTTTTCACAAACATATCCAGAATAGTACTTTGAAGAAATGTGCAAACAAGGCCTCTGGCCTTGAGCTGGACTTCACCCAGAGGTCTACATTTTTAAGATACGAGAAGTTACCAACTGGACTCCATGGTTACAGCTGGCAGGGAGAGACTAGACAGGGGGGAAGAAGCTCTCCCCTTCTCAGGTGTTGTCCTCGAAGGGTGGGTTAACATGCCCAGAACAGTGAGAGAAAAAGCTGCTTTTATGTGAACTTCTGCAGACCATGAATTTCTGAGCCCCTCCCCTTACATGCTCGGTATAAAACTCTGAAACTACCTGAAGTCGGGGTTCAGGGGATTAATTCATTACAGCAAAAGCCGTGTCCTCTGAACCTGGCGGCAGCCAAATAAAACCGTTTCCCGCTCTGTTCGGTCGGTGCCTTGCCTCATTTGTCCCTACAACACATCCATGCAAGGAAGACTTTATCAAACCAGTAGCCTAGGTAAAGCAGGTTCCAGGTTGCTTTTTGCCACCATCACCAACACCAACCCCTCCCCCCCCTTGCGCCCCCCCCCCTTCTTTGCAACTGAGAGATAAGCTAACATGGGTCACTCTATATGCAATGAATACCAATAATTTCTTCTGATTTTTTTAAATTACACACAAACAAACAAGCCAAAAACCATGAAAAGTATAAACTATGTTACTGAGAATCAAGAAGAGTAATTCACTCATGTAAATTCAGAAATTCGGTAAGGTGGTTGTTGTTTCTGTTGTGGTTGTTGCTGCTGTTGTTTGTCCTTTTTTGTCTTTTTAAAAAAATTTTCGGGCTGGGGATGTGGCTCAAGCGGTAGCGCGCTCGCCTGGCATGCGTGCGGCCCGGGTTCGATCCTCAGCACCGCATACCAACAAAGATGTTGTGTCCGCCGAGAACTAAAAAAATAAATATTAAAAAAAAAAAAAAAAAAAAAAATTTTCTCCCAAGTGTCAAATCAAGGAAAGGGGTGGGGGGAGGTGGTGGTGGGGGTCAGAAAATGTAACAGGGGTCCACTTGATATGCTTTGAGTATAAGTCTCACTGCTCAGCCACTGAGGCTCATGTTAAAACCCATATCCTTTTTCCTTTCTCTTTTCCCTTCCTTCCCCCTCCCTAATCACAGGTGAAGCTACATTGACTTTCAGGGTGGGATATCTGCCCATTGGCTAACAAATATTTAGAATTTCCATCCAGAAAATCACTTTTTCTGTGTGATAACCTTGCTAGGCCTCGGATGCGTTAAAACAACAGAGTGTCAGCAGAGTCGTCAGAGTTTTGCTGCTGTAAAGGTTCAGTTCTTATGTTTTCTTATTATAATAAATTCCCCCTCTTCCTTCTGAGATGCTTTGCCTCTGAGCAACACCCCCCAACACCTACACCTCTCTCTCTCTCTCTCTCTCTCTCTCTCTCTCTCTCTCTCTCTTTACCGCAGGGCTCCATAAGTTGCTGAGGCTGGGCTTAGTCTTGTGATTCTCCTGAATCACCCCACATCTCTGCCACTGGAGATGTGTGCACATCTGGGGACTAGAGTAGTATGCTGTGTGTGAGAGATTTTTTTATTATTCAAAAGTTGGTACACTTAAAGACATATAGGTTTCCTACACGAGAGGTCACCAATTAATGCCCTTTTTATTTATTGTATTTTATTGTATTGTACCGAAGCTCTAAACTTATCCCGTAGTCAGTGACACATGTGGAAGTTCTAACACTTGAATTCGGTGTAACATTCAGATTTAAAAAAAAAAAAAAAAAAAAAAAAAAAAAAAAAAAAAAGATCTGTGCTTGGGGCTGGGGATGTGGCTCAAGCGGTAGCACGCTCGCCTGGCATGCGTGCGGCCCGGGTTCCATCCTCAGCACCACATACCAACAAAGATGTTGTGTCCGCCGAAAACTAACTAACTAAGTAACTAACTAACTAACTAACTAACGAAGTAAATACATAGATAGATAGATAGATGATAGATAGATAGATATTAAAAATCTCTCTCTCTCTCTATCTCTCTCTCTCTCTCTCTCTCTCACTCTCACACTCTCTCTAAAAAATAAAAAATAAATAAATAAAAAGATCTGTGCCATTAATGACCAGTTTTCACATCTGTTAGTTTTGATTGGATAAGTAAGGGTTTGTTTTGTGATCGTTTGTTGAAAGAACACTCCTGTAGCAGGCGAGTGGCACTGTGTCCTGAATGCATAAGAGTATTTGTCCACTTGTGTCCAAGCTGTTCACCTAGGTCCAACTGTTGGTGAGCAAAAACCACATCGTGGCAGTTATCTGGCCAGAGTCATAGATTCTTTTTTTTTTTTTTTTTTTTTTTTTTTTTTTAAGAGAGAGTGAGAGAGGAGAGAGAGAGAGAGATAGAGAGAGAGAATTTTTAATATTTATTTTTTAGTTCTCGGCAGACACAACATCTTTGTTGGTATGTGGTGCTGAGGATCGAACCCGGGCCGCACGCATGCCAGGCGAGCGCACTACCGCTGAGCCACATCTCCAGCCCCAGAGTCATAGATTCTGAACGTGGCTTCCAAAGTCAAAGGTCAACGACTGTATGTAGGACTTCTAGGCAACTGTGATGTGAAGATCTCTGGGCTTGTTGTACAATAAATGTGTCTGTGTTCCTTCAGCGCAGAAGGAAATGTATGCATTCTAGAATGCAAAGCTTGGGCTAGGGTTTTAGCTCGGCAGTAGAGCACTGGCCTGGGAGGTGTGGAGCGGTGGATTCGATCCTGATCCTGAGCACCACAGAACCAAAAACAAAGGGACAAACAAGCCAATAAGGTAAAGATATTGTGTCCATCCATCTACAACTCAAAAAATTAAAGGGGAAAAAAAATAAAATGCAAGGCTTAGCCAGGCATGGGTTGGGGGTTCATGTCTGTCCCCCACCCCCCACCCCCCAAGAGGATCAGGAGGAGGTTGAGAGAAGGATTGTAAGCTCATGGCGAAAGTAACCTCGAGAGACCCCTGTCTCCAAAAGAAAATTTGTGATAGTAAAAGCAAATGGGACTCTGTTTTGTTTTACTGTCTCCATTCTGTAAAACAACCAGGCCGAGTAGAAGGGTCATGACTGGGGCAAGATGTTCTTTTCCTTTTGCTATAGAAAACTTTAAGGACAGGGGACGTTGTTTCTGTAACTAGCCCCTAACGGGGCTATGCTTCTGTCACTGGAGTGGCTAGGCTGATTGTGATTGGCTGAGCGTCCCTCCGCCTGACTTCACTCTCCAGCTTCTGTAACTTGGCTTGCTTGCATTAGCTAGACGCCCCCTCCCTCCAAAACGTCCCTTTTGCCGGTTTCAGGCTTCTAAGGAGCACCCTTGCAATTGTTTGAGGCTGGTCAGGGGAACAGCTGTATGTTCTTCTGGTCAGTCGCCGCTAGTTGTGCTTTCATAAAGGCTTGATTCCTTTATACGCGAGTGGTCTGGAAGTCAGTTTTTGAAACCCCGGGACCAAGCTTTAACTAGAACAAGAACAAGCAAGCAAGCAAGCAAGCAAGCAAGCAAGCAAGCAAGCAAGCAAGAAAACAAACAAATAGATAGATAGATAAATTGAATATGAGGATGTGGCTCAGTCAGTGGTCAAGTGAGTGCTTCTGGGTTCAACTCATAAATCAATGGATTTACCAAAAATGTATAAAAATATCTTTATAAAAAGGGGATGTTGGTTTAGCTCAGTGGCAAACTGTGTGTTCAGTCCCCAGTTTTCCAGGGTCCATGATGAGCCTGCGTGAGGGAGGGGCTGGTTTCCGGTTCCATCCCCACCAAGGAAACCCTGACATGAGTATGGGGAGATGTATTCGGCTATTGGAATGCCAAGGGTAGAGTGATTTCCATGTCGATCTCCCCCCCCCCACCCCCCCACCCCACCCCGCCCTGCCCTTTTTCTGTGTGGGCAAGGTCTCTTCTAGTGTCTTGATTTCTTTTATTTATTTATTTGGCCTAGTTGTAAAGAATGCGTTTGTGTTATTAATTTCTTTTTCTCTGGAGCTGAGGATCGAACCCAGGGCCTCGAATATGCTAGGCGAGCGCTCTAACGCTGTCCAGCCCAGCACGGGAGGCATCTTTTTTTTTGTTTGTTTGTTTTTCTTTATTCTTTTTTTCCCCTTTCCCATGGGCACTTTGAGATGAGATTTCCTTGCCTGTTTGGGTTGTTTGAGTCTCTCTTTGTTCACTACTTTTGTTTCTTTTGTGATGCTAGGCTGGGGAAGAAACCCAGGGCAGGGCCTTGGGCATTGGTCCACAAACGGTCTTGATTGCTGGGCAACACCCTCACCTTTTTTCCTTTGTCTCTTCTTCCCCAGAAAGTAAACCCAGGAAGGGCCTCCCTCTCCTTCCCCCAGGCCCGAATCCATCCTGCTTGGGTTTGGTGCGCAGACAGGTACACACTGGAGACACACACAGACACACACACACACACAGACACACACACACACACACACACACACACACAAACGGGAAACATCACTGTTTTGGTTTGTTTCTCTCTTAACCTCATCCAGGCCCTCCCTCATAACTCTCAGGGGTGGGGGAGGGAAGGTGTTTACCTTGGACCTCTAGTGGTGACAGCCTTGGGAGCGACTACTGCTGGGGAATTGGAGTGAGTGGGATGGGGGAAGTGTAGGATTATAGTTCAAATTCCAAGGGTCGGGCAGAGGCACAGAAGCTATCTCCTAGGTGGGGCATGTTAAAGGCTAAGGAAAGTGATCAGATACCAGCGGTATGTCCCCCCCACCGCCCAGTGCTTCCAGGACTTTACTGTGTGTGTGGGGGGGGGGGGGCGGGGCGGGGGAACAACAGAGCGGGCACTGAGGCCCTTGCCCATCTGTCTTTCCAGGGACTCAGTAGGCTGAGGGAAGAGAGGAAGACATGACGCGGCGGCTTGCAGCTTAGTGATCTGTATATGGATATAGATATAGATATCTAAGTCTGTCTGTCTATCTATCTATCTATGTCTATACATGTAGATAGATGATATCGAAACTGGAAATGGAACTCAGGCAGGTCTTGCAAAATGACGGTAGCTTTGCGCCACCTAGCGTTCAGTGACTGCAACCAACGAGGCTGCCCTTTTGAGACCGCAGACCACTCACTGTGAACTCCCAAGTTCCACAGGGTGGAAACATCCAAGTGTATATGCTTGTGTTTCTGACCCGGTGGCAAGATGAGATCCGACTGAAGAAGCCAAGCAAGCCTAAAACGTGTGTCCCACCTTCACCACTCCTAAGTGTGGAGGATTAGCCAACTGAGAAAGCCTTAGGGGAGGGAGCAGCTTGGGTCCGATAGGGGACACGGACGGACGGACGGCTGGGAAAGGGAAGGACCCTGAGTAACTGCACAGTTGCTCTGGGATCCAATTTTACCTGTAGACCTACTCGGCGATATATAAACCTCAGCCAGCCAGCCTGTGCTGCATTTTGTCCTGCCTTTATTGGTATTAGGTATTTTCCAGAAGAAATTGGGGGGGGGGGGGATTTCCCATCTCGTGTCTCCCGGGACTGAATCCTCCTTGTCCACGCTTTCCCTGAAGATCCTTTAGAGATTCTCCACTTCGAGATGGACCGATGTGTGTGCTGCTGCAGGTTTGACAGCCATCCAGGAGGAAAAACAACCACCACCACCACCACCACCACCACCACCACCACCCCGGGGGGGGGGGGGGAGTCCCAAATCTCCAATACCATCACCTTTGTCATCATTCCACCATCCTTGGAAGAAGGAAGTCGATCCAAAGGTCCTGGAAGAGAACAGTAAGAGTAGTGAAAGATCAGAATGGTGAGACAGTGTCCAGCAACCACCACCTCAGCTACTCACAAGAGAAAGTGAGGTCCTGGGAGTACTCAGGCAACCTCCAGAGACCTCGAGCTTTAACCAGCAAATAGAGAGACAGGAGAGGGAAGGGGAAGGACACCCCCCTCACCCCATGTGATAACACCACCACAGGTGAGCAATAGAGGGACACCCCTTCTCAAAAAAAAAAAAAAAAAAAAATCGAGGTGTAACTCCGTGGTGGTGGTGGCTAGGCACTTCTGGATTCAATCCAGGGGGAATCATATCACCTTTCTTCCCTGTTTTAGGCAGACTTATCTGTCCTTGAGTCCACGCCCAGCATAGTCAAGGATGTCATGTAGACTTTGGAGACCAGAGGATGTCAGAAATGAGTCTTATCAAAAGTAAGAAGCCGAATTACAACTGCGGCCAGGAAGAAGTGCAAGGTGGCCTTTGAATCTCCTCTACGAAACCTCCTGTTGTTGCTGAGGTGCAGAATCACAGTCTTTGGGGACCAGAGTCCCCATGTTTTTGCTTTGCCAGCGCTGCCATAAGCCTTTTTTCCTGTGTCTCAAGACCTTGCCATCCTTATTGGATTGGGCCAAGCTTTCAGCAACAGGAAGAGGGGAGGGAGGGAGGGAGGGGGGGAGAGAGAGAGAGAGAGAGAGAGAGAGAGAGAGAGAGAGAGAGAGAGAGAGTGGGAGGAAGGGGAAGGGGAAAACTTAGGGGCTGGGTGTGTGGCTCAACTGGTAGCATGGGGCGCCGGGTTAGATCGCACCAAATAAAAACTAAAATAAATAAGTTTAGGGCTGGGGATGTGGCTCAAGCAGTAGTGTGCTCGCCTGGCGTGCGTGCGTGCGTGCGGCCGGCCCGAGTTCGATCCTCAGCACCACATACAACATACA
This sequence comes from Urocitellus parryii, assembly GCF_045843805.1. NCBI lineage: Eukaryota > Metazoa > Chordata > Mammalia > Rodentia > Sciuridae > Urocitellus > Urocitellus parryii. Next base: position 34,550 of record NW_027553348.1, read on the forward strand.
ACCATGTTGTGTCCGCCAAAAACTGAAAAATAAATATTAAATAATTCTCTCTCTCTCTCTCTCTCTCTCTCTCTCTCTTTCTTTCTTTAAAAACAAAATTTAAAAAAAAAAGTCTAAAAAATAATAATAATAATAATAAAAATAAAGATGTTGGGTCCGTCCCCCGAAAACTAAACACTAAATATTAAAAAAAAAACAAAAACAAGAAAGAAAAAACAAGAAAGAAGGAAGGAAGGAAGAAAAAAAAAGGCGTGCATAAATGCACACCCAGTTCGGCCCCAATCCCCGTCCGCTTATGTTAGGACAACTGATCGACCTCTATACATACTACATAAAGAGAAAAAAAAAAAAAATCGAAGTCCTCCAGTGGACAACTGGTCGACCTCAGTCGTTCTGGGGCACACCGGCCAACTGGTCAACCTGCGAGGAGGAGGGGAGAGAGAAGAAATGTAAAGCTGCGCGGCAATCAAACAAGCCCCCCTCCCCCCCCCCCAATAAAGGAAAAAAGAAAACCAATCATCTAGGGCTGGCTGGGCTGTGAATATACCTCAGTAGGTAGAGTGCTATGCGTCGAATGTCCAGTAGCGGTGGTCCCAGTCCCACACCGAACCGAGTCAAAGGAGAAACACCAATACTGTTAGTCACGCAGGCAGAATTCACATTGAGACAACTGGTCGACCTCTTTGGTTGAGGGTGTACTGGTCGACCTGGGGGGGGGAGGGGAGGGGAGGGGAGGGGAGGAGGCGGGGCGTGTGTTGGAGGAGAAAAGGAGTAATAGGATGAGGGGGGCAGGGGGGAGGGAGGGAGGGAGGGAGGGAGGGAGGGAGGGAGGGAGAGAGAGAAAGTAAGTTAGGGGCTAGGGGTGTGGCTCAAGGGGTATGGGGCTCGCCTGGTATGCAGGGGGCGCTGGGTTAGATCGCACCAAATGAGAATAAATAAATAAATAAATGAATGAATAATAATAAATAGATGAATAAATAAATAAATAAATAAATAGAGATGTTGAGTCCCCCGAAATCTAAACACTAAATATTAAAAAAAAAAGAAAAAGAAAAAGAAAAGAAAGAAAGAAAGAAAGAAAGAAAGAAAGAAAGAAAGAAAGAAAGAAAGAAAGAAAGAAAGAAAGAAGAAGAAGGCAGGCAGGCAGGCAGGCAGGCTGGTTTTGCAGGTTTGTACGAATCCCCCAACCGGCCCTCCCTCGCCCTCTTACGTCAGGACAGCTGGTCGACCTCCGTAGGCGTCGCATGGGAAAAAAAAAAAAATCAAAGTCCTCACTCGGACAACTGGTCGACCCCGGCCGTTCTGGGACACACCGGCCAACTGGTCAACCTGCGGGACGGAGAGAGAAGGAATGTAACCCGCTCACGTCGGGACAGCTGGTCGACCTCCTCCTCGAGGAGGAGGAGGAGAGAACAGAGGGCGAGCAGAGTCGTCGTCCGTCGTCGTCGTCCCCCCCCCCCCGAGGGGGGACAACTGGTCGACCCTACCAAGGGAAGGGGAAAGGGAAAGGGAGAGCGACGCCCGCTCCGGCCAGGACCCCCTCCGCCCTCCCCGCCACCGCGGCGGGGAAGGAGAGGGCCGAGGCGCGGAGGGGCCCCCGGCGCCGGCAGCGCCGGGCGGCCGGGCACCGCTCTTTTCGCCCCCCCCTCCCCGAGGCCGGTGCCCGAGGGGAGGGCCGGAGACACCCCCGGAGCGGAGACGGGCGCGCCTCCCCGGGGTGGGAGGGGAGAGCGCGCGCGAGACACCGCCACGCCCAGCTCCCGGCGAGCGCTCGCCGGGGGCGGGAGGACAGGGGTCCACGCCCCACCGCCGCGACCACCCCTCGCCCCGGTCACCCACCGCGCCGTCACCACCCACCCCCGGCGCGGACCGGGGCGGCGGCGGGCGGGCGAGAGAGGCAGGGAAGGACGGGAGGACGGGAGCGCACCCGGTGCCACCGCGGGCGCGCGCGCGCGCCCCGCCGGTGAGCGACAAACCCTTGTGTCGAGGGCTGACTTTCAATAGATCGCAGCGAGGGAGCTGCTCTGCTACGTACGAAACCCCGACCCAGAAGCAGGTCGTCTACGAATGGTTTAGCGCCAGGTTCCCCACGAACGTGCGTTACGTGACGGGCGAGAGGGCGGCCCCCTTTCCGGCCGCACCCCGTTTCCCAGGACGAAGGGCTCTCCGCACCGGACCCCGGTCCCGACGCGCGGCGGGACACGCCCCGCGCGCGGACGCGAGGCGGCCCGCCGGCGGGGACGGCGGGGGACCGGCTATCCGGGGCCAACCGAGGCTCCTTCGGCGCTGCCGTATCGTTCCGCCTGGGCGGGATTCTGACTTAGAGGCGTTCAGTCATAATCCCACAGATGGTAGCTTCGCCCCATTGGCTCCTCAGCCAAGCACATACACCAAATGTCTGAACCTGCGGTTCCTCTCGTACTGAGCAGGATTACCATGGCAACAACACATCATCAGTAGGGTAAAACTAACCTGTCTCACGACGGTCTAAACCCAGCTCACGTTCCCTATTAGTGGGTGAACAATCCAACGCTTGGTGAATTCTGCTTCACAATGATAGGAAGAGCCGACATCGAAGGATCAAAAAGCGATCCATCCAGACGATGTAGGAATTGACAGAAACATGTAAAAATCAGTTTGACATCGGTTGCTTGGGAATTTGATCTGCTGGTCTTTGGGCTTTGTGTTTCCTCCTTTTTCTGTACAAAAAAAAAAAAAAAAAAAAAAAATTGGAAGATGACCAGCCTCTGAGAATCCTTTCTTGTCTAGGGGCTGTCTATGTCTTTGGGTCAGTGGCAGAGGGCCGGCCTAGCACAGAGTCTGAGCCTTAGCACGCCATATACAAAAAGGAACAAATCGAAAGAAGGTGTGCTGTCCACCGACAACATACTACGAAACAGGAGAAAAAAAAAAAAAAAAAGAATACTAATCCTAATAGGAAAAAGGATGCTTCCTTGTGGAGTTCTATTTTGTCTGTTTGGCCATTTTATCTTTTTTTTTTTTTTTTTTTTTTTTTAATCTATCAATATCACAGAGCCAAATTTTACATTTAGGTACTTAGTAATCAGAAGCTGTAACAGGGCTCTAAGAGAGGCTGCCTTGGCTAAAAAGCATGGTCTGTTGCCCTAGACTGAAACACCACATGCTCTGGGATAAATAAAGCTGGAGAAAGCTTGCCATCTCTACCTTCATTTTTATCTGTGTGCACATATTACGCACTGTTTCATCTAAGACGTAGCAGGGCAACAATATCTGTCAGCCCTAAATGGACCCAACCCCTGCCCTCCCCAGCCACACAGGAGACCACAGTCTGAGCAAGAGCACTTCACGGTGTTGTCATTCTGGTGTTGTGGCTCAGTGGTACAGCACTTACCAAGTACGCATGAGGCACAGGGTTCAATCCCAGCACCACATTAAAATCATCATCATCATCATCATCACCTAAATAGACAAAATAAACTTATTTATTTATCTATCTATCTATCTATCTATCTATTTATTTATTTATTTATTTATCTGTTTGTTTATTTATTGGAGGAGGCCTGTAAACAGGGATTGAACTCAGGGGCACTCACTGACTACTGAGCCACATCCCCTAGCCCTACCTATCTAGTATGTTACTTAGAGACAGGGTCTCACTGAGTTGCTTAGTGTCTCACTTTTGCTGAGGGTGGCTTTAAACTCTGGATCCTCCTGCCTCAGCTGAGAGAGAGAGAGAGAGAGAGAGAGAGAGAGAGAGAGAGAGAGAGAGAAGCATCTGGGATGACAGACATAGGCCACTGTACTCAGTCACTTATTTATTTTCAGTACGACTTCAAGGTACACACAAGACAATCACTGCCAGGCGTAGGAGGAACATAGCACATTGATAAACAGTCAGATCTTTGAGGAAGCATTAAACAATCTTAAGGTAGTGTGCAAGTCATTCCATAACCTCAGAATACCTACATGAGGGTTGGGATTGTAGCTCAGTGGTAGAGCGCTTGCCTTGCATTCCTGAGGCCCTGGGCTCAATCCTCAGCACCACATAGAAATAAATAAATAAAGATAAAGACATTGTGTCCATCTACAGCTTAAAAAAAAAATGTTTAGAAAAAAATAAATAGATACCTATATGAAAACCAGAGAGAATTAAAAGAAAAGATGGATAAATCAATTATGGCAAAGAGACGAGAACACTCATCCCTTAGCAGCTGATGACATAGGCCATAAATAAATAATCAGTAACAAAGGACAGCAGAAGCACATCACGAACAACCCACACCTAATGGTCATGTTCAGAACACTGCAAGGCCACCACTACACAGCAGACCTTCTTCCTTTTCTTTTAATATTTATTTTTATGTGGTACTGAGGATCGAACCCAGGGCCTCACACACGCAAGGCAAGTGCTTTACCACTGAGCCACAACCCCAGCCCCAGCAGACCTTCTTTTAAAGTGAATACGGAATGTTTACCAAAGTTGACCATAGAATGGAACATAAACCCAATCTCGACAAAGTCTAAAACATGAAATCACACCACAACTCTTCTCTGAACACCACAAAAGTAATCTGGAGGTCAGGCATGTTGGCCACTGCCAGGATTCATTTCAGGCAGACTGATAGGCCACGGTTGGATCCATCCAGACAATGTAGGAATTGACAGAAACATGTAAAAATCAGTTTGCATCTTTCACAAACTCTTGAGAGGGGCAGGTCAGGGGTCAAGGTGAGATTGAAATACCCCCAACAAAGTGTCAACTTTATCAAACCAGTAGCCTAGATAAAGCAGGTACTTGTACTATTCCTTCTCTGTGCCATTTTGTTCTTTTTTTTTTTTTTTTTTTTTGGGGGGGGGTGGTTCCAGCCACTTTGGGTTCCTACCAGTTTGTCTGCAAGGGAAAATTTGTTTTCTGCCAGGCTGGGGTGCCAGTTATCAGGGCGGGGAAGTAAGATTCTTACACTAAACCGGGCTTGCTTGGGGCAGGTCTCAGTTCTAATTTACATAACAACAGGCAGTGCAAAGTCTCTCCCACTGCCCCTGAAGGAAGAAAAATATGGCCTCTCCAGGCTGTTCACAATTCCCAGCCTGTTTCAGATTCCAGTATGGTTTCCCGTATCTGTTTTAAGGGTCAGTTTGTCTCTCTAACTCTGCATTTATGGTTTAAAACTAAACTAAGAGGTTAATTTGGATATCACTTGTTTCAGAGCATTTGTTCAATGTGTCCACCAGCATTTAATTTCTCTCTCCTGATGTTCCTTAATAACCTGATTGCTTTGGCCTCCTTCTCCTGGATCATGTGTAACTTGTCCCCCCCCCCCCCACACACACACACACCCTTTGGTATAAAAAGAAACCTAGGAGGAGATTGATCCTAAAGAAAAGGGGTGCTCCACTAAGTGAGAAACTGAAAATCCAGTGATTAAAAAGAGTTTGGTGTGGAGAAAGAGAGGGAAATGTGTGTGTGTGTGTGTGTGTGTGTGTGTGTGTGTGTGTGTGTGTATGTGTTATAGAGAGAGAAGGAGAGAGTCTCCTGTACTTCAGGGTTTTTGTTTGTCTGTCTGTCTGTCTGTCTGTTTGTTTGTTGTCTAATAATTACAGTGTTTGAATTGGAAGCTCTGCCCTGGCTAATTCTTTCCAATTCTTACAAAGTAGTAACTGTGGTTATGTTCATTTCTGTTAATGATTCATTCTTCCTGCTTTTTAAATTCATTGATCACCCAGAACTTTTTTGTTTGGGGCAGGAGGGGTCCAAGTGCTTGAGAGAATTTTTTTTTTTTTTCCTGTGTCATTTGAATGGAGATTTGGACCTCTGACTAAGAGTAGAGTTTTCTAAGAGAAAAGAGAAGAGCTCTAAGGGAAAAGCAGGGGATTAGATTAAAAAAAAAAAAAAAGCCTTTTGAAACCAAACTATTGTTAGGTAAAACTGCTTACTCCTTGCCCTGAATGAGTAGAATCTTAAAATATGTGATATGTTTGGGTCAGTCCAATGTGTCTTTGCGATTCATCATCATCTGAAGTGGCACCCCCCCCCCCCTCTCTCCACTGA
>NW_027553349.1:0-40568 GCF_045843805.1 Urocitellus parryii
TCTCCCAATCTTCATGATACTGGCAGGTAATTATCAGTACACCAATCCCACTTGGCTCACCAAATTTCGTTCTTCTAGGTTAAACCGTTCCTTTGCATTAACCGATTCCATGTTTAGGTTTCACTCTGTTTTCTCCTATATGGATACATGTATTTGGAACTCTAAATCAAACACGGTTTGTGCTAGCTCTTTGAAACTTGGCACAATAATGTAGTTCCAAGTTCTATCGCTATGGTTTGTGTCCTATTGAACTAGCCCCAAGCAGAGACTGACGAGAATCACTTTCATTGAAAGAGGTGGCCAAGCTTCCAATAAACTACGAGTTTCCTGAAATCTCAGCAAACATTTTTTCACCCAATCTTGATGATACTGGCAGGTAATGATCAGTACAACAATCCCACTTGGCTCATCAAATTTCGTTCTTCTAGGTTAAACCGTTCCTTTACAGTAACCATTTTCAATTTTAGGTTTCTCTCTGTTTTCTCCTATATGGATACATGTAGTTGGAACTGTAAATCAAACACGGTTTGTGCTAGCTCTGTGAAACTTGGCACAATAATGTAGTTCCAAGTTCTATCGCTATGGTTTGTGTCCTATGGAAATAGCCCCAAGCAGAGACTGACGAGAATCACATTCATTGAAAGGGGTTGCCAAGCTTCCAAAAAACTACGAGTTTCCTGAAATCTCAGCAAGCATTTTTTCACCCAATCTTGATGATACTGGCAGGTAATGATCAGTACAACAATCCCACTTGGCTCATCAAATTTCGTTCTTCTAGGTTAAACCGTTCCTTTACAGTAACCGTTTTCAATTTTAGGTTTCACTCTGTTTTCTCCTATATGGATACATGTAGTTGGAACTCTAAATCAAACACGGTTTGTGCTAGCTCTTTGAAACTTGGCACAATAAAGTAGTTCCAAGTTCTATCGCAATGGTTTGTGTCCTATTGAAGTAGCCCCAAGCAGAGACTGACGAGAATCACTTTCATTGAAAGGGGTTGCCAATATTCCAAAAAACTACGAGTTTCCTGAAATCTCAGCAAACATTTTTTCACCCAATCTTGATGATACTGTCAGGTAATGATCAGTACACCAATCCCACTTGGCTCACCAAATTTTGTTCTTCTATGTTAAACCGTTCCTTTGCAGGAACCGTTTTCAAGTTTAGGTTTCACTCTCTTTTCTCCTATATGGATACATGTAGTTGGAACTCTAAATCAAACACGGTTTGTGCTAGCTCTTTGAAACTTGGCACTATAATGTAGTTCCAAGTTCTATTGCAATAGTTTCTGTCCTATGGAAGTAGCCCCAAGCAGAGACTGACGAGAATCACATTCATTGAAAGGGGTTGCCAAGCTTGCAAAAACTACGAGTTTCCTGAAATCTCAGCAAACATTTTTTCACCCAATATTGATGATACTTGCAGGTAATGATCACTACACCAGTCCCACTTGGCTGAGCAAATTTCCTTCTTCAAGGTTAAACCTTTCCTTTGCAGTAACCGTTTTCATGTTTAGGTTACACTCTGTTTTCTCCTATATGGATACATTTAGTTGGAACTCAAAATCAAACACGGTTTGTGCTAGCTCTTTGAAACTTGGCACAATAATGTAGTTCCAAGTTCTATCCCTATGGTTTGTGTCCTATGGAAGTAGCCCCAAGCAGAGACTGACGAGAATCACTTTCATTGAAAGGGGTTGCCAAGCTTCCAAAATCTACGGGTTTCCTGATATCTCAGCAAACATTTTTTCAACCAATCTTGATGATACTGGCAGGTAATGATCAGTACACCAGTGCCACTTGGCTCACCATATTTTGTTCTTCTAGGTTAAACCGTTCCTTTGCAGAAACCGTTTTCATGTGTAGGTTTCATTCTGTTTTCTCCTATATGGATACATGTAGTTGGAACTCTAAATCAAGCACGGTTTGTGCTAGCTATTTGAAACTTGGCACAATAATGTAGTTCCAAGTTCTATTGCTATGGTTTGTGTCCTATTGAACTAGCCCCAAGCAGAGACTGACGAGAATCACATTCATTGAAAGGGGTTGCCAAGCTTCCAAAAACTACGAGTTTCCTGATATCTCAGCAAACATTTTTTCACCCAATCTTGATGATACTGGCAGGTAATGATCAGTACACCAGTGCCACTTGGCTCACCATATTTTGTTCTTCTAGGTTAAACCGTTCCTTTGCAGAAACCGTTTTCATGTGTAGGTTTCATTCTGTTTTCTCCTATATGGATACATGTAGTTGGAACTCTAAATCAAGCACGGTTTGTGCTAGCTATTTGAAACTTGGCACAATAATGTAGTTCCAAGTTCTATTGCTATGGTTTGTGTCCTATTGAACTAGCCCCAAGCAGAGACTGACGAGAATCACATTCATTGAAAGGGGTTGCCAAGCTTCCAAAAACTACGAGTTTCCTGAAATCTCAGCAAACATTTTTTTACCCAATCTTGATGATACTTGCAAGTAATGATCACTACACCAGTCCCACTTAGCTGACCAAATTTCGTACTTCAAGGTTAAACCATTCCTTTGCAGTAACCGTTTTCATGTTTAGGTTTCACTCTGTTTTCTCCTATATGGATACATGTAGTTGGAACTCTAAATCAAACACCGTTTGTGCTAGCTCTTTGAAACTTGGTAAAATAATGTAGTTCCAAGTTCTATTGCTTTGGTTTGTGTCCCTTTGAAGTAGCCCCAAGCAGAGACTGACGAGAATCACATTAATTGAAAGGGGTTGCCAAGATTCCAAAAACTACGAGTTTCCTGAAATCTCAGCAAACATTTTTTCTCCCAATCTTCATGATACTGGCAGGTAATTATCAGTACACCAATCCCACTTGGCTCACCAAATTTCGTTCTTCTAGGTTAAACCGTTCCTTTGCATTAACCGATTCCATGTTTAGGTTTCACTCTGTTTTCTCCTATATGGATACATGTATTTGGAACTCTAAATCAAACACGGTTTGTGCTAGCTCTTTGAAACTTGGCACAATAATGTAGTTCCAAGTTCTATCGCTATGGTTTGTGTCCTATTGAACTAGCCCCAAGCAGAGACTGACGAGAATCACTTTCATTGAAAGAGGTGGCCAAGCTTCCAATAAACTACGAGTTTCCTGAAATCTCAGCAAACATTTTTTCACCCAATCTTGATGATACTGGCAGGTAATGATCAGTACAACAATCCCACTTGGCTCATCAAATTTCGTTCTTCTAGGTTAAACCGTTCCTTTACAGTAACCATTTTCAATTTTAGGTTTCTCTCTGTTTTCTCCTATATGGATACATGTAGTTGGAACTGTAAATCAAACACGGTTTGTGCTAGCTCTGTGAAACTTGGCACAATAATGTAGTTCCAAGTTCTATCGCTATGGTTTGTGTCCTATGGAAATAGCCCCAAGCAGAGACTGACGAGAATCACATTCATTGAAAGGGGTTGCCAAGCTTCCAAAAAACTACGAGTTTCCTGAAATCTCAGCAAGCATTTTTTCACCCAATCTTGATGATACTGGCAGGTAATGATCAGTACAACAATCCCACTTGGCTCATCAAATTTCGTTCTTCTAGGTTAAACCGTTCCTTTACAGTAACCGTTTTCAATTTTAGGTTTCACTCTGTTTTCTCCTATATGGATACATGTAGTTGGAACTCTAAATCAAACACGGTTTGTGCTAGCTCTTTGAAACTTGGCACAATAAAGTAGTTCCAAGTTCTATCGCAATGGTTTGTGTCCTATTGAAGTAGCCCCAAGCAGAGACTGACGAGAATCACTTTCATTGAAAGGGGTTGCCAATATTCCAAAAAACTACGAGTTTCCTGAAATCTCAGCAAACATTTTTTCACCCAATCTTGATGATACTGTCAGGTAATGATCAGTACACCAATCCCACTTGGCTCACCAAATTTTGTTCTTCTATGTTAAACCGTTCCTTTGCAGGAACCGTTTTCAAGTTTAGGTTTCACTCTCTTTTCTCCTATATGGATACATGTAGTTGGAACTCTAAATCAAACACGGTTTGTGCTAGCTCTTTGAAACTTGGCACTATAATGTAGTTCCAAGTTCTATTGCAATAGTTTCTGTCCTATGGAAGTAGCCCCAAGCAGAGACTGACGAGAATCACATTCATTGAAAGGGGTTGCCAAGCTTGCAAAAACTACGAGTTTCCTGAAATCTCAGCAAACATTTTTTCACCCAATATTGATGATACTTGCAGGTAATGATCACTACACCAGTCCCACTTGGCTGAGCAAATTTCCTTCTTCAAGGTTAAACCTTTCCTTTGCAGTAACCGTTTTCATGTTTAGGTTACACTCTGTTTTCTCCTATATGGATACATTTAGTTGGAACTCAAAATCAAACACGGTTTGTGCTAGCTCTTTGAAACTTGGCACAATAATGTAGTTCCAAGTTCTATCCCTATGGTTTGTGTCCTATGGAAGTAGCCCCAAGCAGAGACTGACGAGAATCACTTTCATTGAAAGGGGTTGCCAAGCTTCCAAAATCTACGGGTTTCCTGATATCTCAGCAAACATTTTTTCAACCAATCTTGATGATACTGGCAGGTAATGATCAGTACACCAGTGCCACTTGGCTCACCAAATTTTGTTCTTCTAGGTTAAACCGTTCCTTTTCAGTAACCGTTTTCATGTTTAGGTTTCACTCTGTTTTCTCCTATATGGATACATGTAGTTGGAACTCTAAATCAAACACGGTTTGTGTTAGCTCTTTGAAATTTGGCACAATAATGTAGTTCCAAGTTCTATCGCTATGGTTTGTGTCCTATGGAAGTAGCCCAAAGCAGAGACTGAGGAGAATCACATTCATTGAAAGGGGTTGCCAAGCTTCCAAAAAACTACTAGTTTCCGGAAATCTCAGCAAACATTTTTTCACCCAAACTTGATGATACTGGCAGGTAATGATCAGTACAACAATCCCACTTGGCTCATCAAATTTCGTTCTTCTAGGTTAAACCGTTCCTTTACACTAACCGTTTTCAATTTTAGGTTTCACTCTGTTTTCTCCTATATGGATACATGTAGTTGGAACTCTAAATCAAACACGGTTTGTGCTAGCTCTTTGAAACTTGGCACAATAATGTAGTTCCAAGTTCTATCGCAATGGTTTGTGTCCAATGGAAATAGCCCAAAGCAGAGACTGACAAGAATCGCATTCATTGAAAGGGGTAGCCAAGCTTAAAAACTACGAGTTTCCTGAAATCTCACCAAACATTTTTTCACCCAATCTTCATGATACTGGCAGGTAATGATCAGTACACCAGTCCCACTTGGCTCACCAAATTTCGTTCTTCTAGGTTAAACCGTTCCTTTGCAGTAACCGTTTTCATGTTTAGGTTTCACTCTGTTTTCTCCTATATGGATACATGTAGTTGGAACTCTAAATCAAACACGGTTTGTGCTAGCTCTTTGAAACTTGGCACAATAAAGTAGTTCCAAGTTCTATCGCTATGGTTTGTGTCCTATGGAAGTAGCCCCAAGCAGAGACTGACGAGAATCACTTTAATTGAAAGGGGTTGCCAAGATTCCAAAAAACTACAAGTTTCCGGAAATCTCAGCAAACGTTTTTTCACCCAATCTTGATGATACTGTCAGGTAATGATCACTACACCAGTCCCACTTGGCTCACCAAATTTCGTTCTTCTAGGTTAAACCGTTCCTTTGCAGTAACCGTTTTCATGTTTAGGTTTCACTCTGTTTTCTAGTATATGGAAACATGTAGTTGGAACTCAAAATGAAACACGGGTTGTGCTAGCTCTTTGAAACTTGGCACAATAATGTAGTTCCATGTTCTATCGCTATGGTTTGTGTCCTATTGAAGTAGCCCCAAGCAGAGACTGACGAGAATCACATTCATTGAAAGGGGTTGCCAAGCTTCCAAAAAACTACGAGTTTCCCGAAATCTCAGCAAACATTTTTTCACCCAATCTTGATGATACTGCCAGGTAATGATCAGTACACCAGTCCCACTTGGTTCACCAAATTTCGTTCTTCTAGGTTAAACCGTTCTTTGCAGTAACCGTTTTCATGTTTAGGTTTCATTCTGTTTTCTCCTATATGGATACATGTAGTTGGAACTCTAAATCAAGCACGGTTTGTGCTAGCTATTTGAAACTTGGCACAATAATGTAGTTCCAAGTTCTATTGCTATGGTTTGTGTCCTATTGAACTAGCCCCAAGCAGAGACTGACGAGAATCACATTCATTGAAAGGGGTTGCCAAGCTTCCAAAAACTACGAGTTTCCTGAAATCTCAGCAAACATTTTTTTACCCAATCTTGATGATACTTGCAAGTAATGATCACTACACCAGTCCCACTTAGCTGACCAAATTTCGTACTTCAAGGTTAAACCATTCCTTTGCAGTAACCGTTTTCATGTTTAGGTTTCACTCTGTTTTCTCCTATATGGATACATGTAGTTGGAACTCTAAATCAAACACCGTTTGTGCTAGCTCTTTGAAACTTGGTACAATAATGTAGTTCCAAGTTCTATTGCTTTGGTTTGTGTCCCATTGAAGTAGCCCCAAGCAGAGACTGACGAGAATCACATTAATTGAAAGGGGTTTCCAAGATTCCAAAAACTACGAGTTTCCTGAAATCTCAGCAAACATTTTTTCTCCCAATCTTCATGATACTGGCAGGTAATTATCAGTACACCAATCCCACTTGGCTCACCAAATTTCGTTCTTCTAGGTTAAACCGTTCCTTTGCATTAACCGATTCCATGTTTAGGTTTCACTCTGTTTTCTCCTATATGGATACATGTATTTGGAACTCTAAATCAAACACGGTTTGTGCTAGCTCTTTGAAACTTGGCACAATAATGTAGTTCCAAGTTCTATCGCTATGGTTTGTGTCCTATTGAAGTAGCCCCAAGCAGAGACTGACGAGAATCACTTTCATTGAAAGAGGTGGCCAAGCTTCCAATAAACTACGAGTTTCCTGAAATCTCAGCAAACATTTTTTCACCCAATCTTGATGATACTGGCAGGTAATGATCAGTACAACAATCCCACTTGGCTCATCAAATTTCGTTCTTCTAGGTTAAACCGTTCCTTTACAGTAACCATTTTCAATTTTAGGTTTCTCTCTGTTTTCTCCTATATGGATACATGTAGTTGGAACTGTAAATCAAACACGGTTTGTGCTAGCTCTGTGAAACTTGGCACAATAATGTAGTTCCAAGTTCTATCGCTATGGTTTGTGTCCTATGGAAATAGCCCCAAGCAGAGACTGACGAGAATCACATTCATTGAAAGGGGTTGCCAAGCTTCCAAAAAACTACGAGTTTCCGGAAATCCAGCAAGCATTTTTTCACCCAATCTTGATGATACTGGCAGGTAATGATCAGTACAACAATCCCACTTGGCTCATCAAATTTCGTTCTTCTAGGTTAAACCGTTCCTTTACAGTAACCGTTTTCAATTTTAGGTTTCACTCTGTTTTCTCCTATATGGATACATGTAGTTGGAACTCTAAATCAAACACGGTTTGTGCTAGCTCTTTGAAACTTGGCACAATAAAGTAGTTCCAAGTTCTATCGCTATGGTTTGTGTCCTATTGAAGTAGCCCCAAGCAGAGACTGACGAGAATCACTTTCATTGAAAGGGGTTGCCAATATTCCAAAAAACTACGAGTTTCCTGAAATCTCAGCAAACATTTTTTCACCCAATCTTGATGATACTGTCAGGTAATGATCAGTACACCAATCCCACTTGGCTCACCAAATTTCGTTCTTCTATGTTAAACCGTTCCTTTGCAGGAACCGTTTTCAAGTTTAGGTTTCACTCTCTTTTCTCCTATATGGATACATGTAGTTGGAACTCTAAATCAAACACGGTTTGTGCTAGCTCTTTGAAACTTGGCACTATAATGTAGTTCCAAGTTCTATTGCAATGGTTTCTGTCCTATGGAAGTAGCCCCAAGCAGAGACTGACGAGAATCACATTCATTGAAAGGGGTTGCCAAGCTTGCAAAAACTACGAGTTTCCTGAAATCTCAGCAAACATTTTTTCACCCAATCTTGATGATACTTGCAGGTAATGATCACTACACCAGTCCCACTTGGCTGAGCAAATTTCCTTCTTCAAGGTTAAACCTTTCCTTTGCAGTAACCGTTTTCATGTTTAGGTTACACTCTGTTTTCTCCTATATGGATACATGTAGTTGGAACTCAAAATCAAACACGGTTTGTGCTAGCTCTTTGAAACTTGGCACAATAATGTAGTTCCAAGTTCTATCCCTATGGTTTGTGTCCTATTGAAGTAGCCCCAAGCAGAGACTGACAAGAATCACTTTCATTGAAAGGGGTTGCCAAGCTTCCAAAATCTACGGGTTTCCTGATATCTCAGCAAACATTTTTTCAACCAATCTTGATGATACTGGCAGGTAATGATCAGTACACCAGTGCCACTTGGCTCACCAAATTTTGTTCTTCTAGGTTAAACCGTTCCTTTTCAGTAACCGTTTTCATGTTTAGGTTTCACTCTGTTTTCTCCTATATGGATACATGTAGTTGGAACTCTAAATCAAACACGGTTTGTGCTAGCTCTTTGAAATTTGGCACAATAATGTAGTTCCAAGTTCTATCGCTATGGTTTGTGTCCTATGGAAGTAGCCCAAAGCAGAGACTGAGGAGAATCACATTCATTGAAAGGGGTTGCCAAGCTTCCAAAAAACTACTAGTTTCCGGAAATCTCAGCAAACATTTTTTCACCCAAACTTGATGATACTGGCAGGTAATGATCAGTACAACAATCCCACTTGGCTCATCAAATTTCGTTCTTCTAGGTTAAACCGTTCCTTTACACTAACCGTTTTCAATTTTAGGTTTCACTCTGTTTTCTCCTATATGGATACATGTAGTTGGAACTCTAAATCAAACACGGTTTGTGCTAGCTCTTTGAAACTTGGCACAATAATGTAGTTCCAAGTTCTATCGCAATGGTTTGTGTCCAATGGAAATAGCCCAAAGCAGAGACTGACAAGAATCGCATTCATTGAAAGGGGTAGCCAAGCTTAAAAACTACGAGTTTCCTGAAATCTCACCAAACATTTTTTCACCCAATCTTGATGATACTTGCAGGTAATGATCAGTACACCAGTCCCACTTGGCTCACCAAATTTCGTTCTTCTAGGTTAAACCGTTCCTTTGCAGTAACCGTTTTCATGTTTAGGTTTCACTCTGTTTTCTCCTATATGGATACATGTAGTTGGAACTCTAAATCAAACACGGTTTGTGCTAGCTCTTTGAAACTTGGCACAATAAAGTAGTTCCAAGTTCTATCGCTATGGTTTGTGTCCTATGGAAGTAGCCCCAAGCAGAGACTGACGAGAATCACTTTAATTGAAAGGGGTTGCCAAGATTCCAAAAAACTACAAGTTTCCGGAAATCTCAGCAAACGTTTTTTCACCCAATCTTGATGATACTGTCAGGTAATGATCACTACACCAGTCCCACTTGGCTCACCAAATTTCGTTCTTCTAGGTTAAACCGTTCCTTTGCAGTAACCGTTTTCATGTTTAGGTTTCACTCTGTTTTCTAGTATATGGAAACATGTAGTTGGAACTCAAAATGAAACACGGGTTGTGCTAGCTCTTTGAAACTTGGCACAATAATGTAGTTATATGTTCTACCGCTATAGTTTGTGTCCTATGGAAGTAGCCCAAAACAGAGACTGACGAGAATCACATTCATTGAAAGGGGTTGCCAAGCTTCCAAAAACTACGATTTTCCTGAAATCTCAGCAAACATTTTTTCACCAAATATTGATGATACTGCCAGGTAATGATCAGTACTCCAGTCCCACTTGGCTGACCAAATTTCGTTCTTCTAGGTTAAACTGTTCCTTTGCAGTAACCGTTTTCATGTTTAGGTTTCACTCTGTCTTCTCCTATATGGATACATGTAGTTGGAACTCTAAATCAAACACGGTTTGTGCTAGCTCTTTGAAACTTGGCACAATAATGTAGTTCCAAGTTCTATCGCTATGGTTTGTGTCCTATTAAAGTAGACCCAAGCAGAGACTGACGAGAATCACTTTCATTGAAAGGGGTTGCCAAGCTTCCAAAAAATTACGAGTTTCCTGAAATCTCAGCAAACATTTTTTTACCCAATCTTGATGATACTGGCAGGTAATGATCAGTACAACAATCCCACTGGGCTCATCAAATTCGTTCTTCTAGGTTAAACCATTCCTTTGCAGTAACCGTTTTCAATTTTAGGTTTCACAATGTTTTCTCCTGTATGGATACATGTATTTGGAACTCTAAATCAAACACGGTTTGTGCTAGCTCTTTGAAACTTGGCACAACAATGTAGTTCCAAGTTCTATCGCTATGGTTTTTGTCCTATGGAAATAGCCCCAAGTAGAGACTGACGAGAATCACATTAATTGAAAGGGTTGCCAAGCTTCCAAAAACTACGAGTTTCCTGAAATCTCACCAAACATTTTTTCACCCAATCTTGATGATACTTGCAGGTAATGATCAGTACATCAGTCCCACTTGGCTCACGAAATTTCGTTCTTCTAGGTTAAACCGTTCCTTTGCAGTAACCGTTTTCATGTTTAGGTTTCACTCTGTTTTCTCCTATATGGATACATGTAGTTGGAACTCTAAATCAAACACGGTTTGTGCTAGCTCTTTGAAACCTGGCACAATAATATAGTTCCAAGTTCTATCGCTATGGTTTGTGTCTTATTGAAGTAGCCCCAAGCAGAGACTGACGAGAATCACTTTCATTGAAAGGGGTTGCCAAGCTTCCAAAAAACTACGAGTTTCCTGAAATCTCAGCAAACATTTTTTCACCCAATATTGATGATACTGCCAGGTAATGATCAGTGCTCCAGTCCCACTTGGCTGACCAAATTTCGTTCTTCTAGGTTAAACTGTTCCTTTGCAGTAACCGTATTCATGTTTAGGTTTCACTCTGTTTTCTCCTATATGGATACATGTAGTTGGAACTCAAAATCAAACACGGTTTGTGCTACCTCTTTGAAACTTGGCACAATAATGTAGTTTCAAGTTCTATCCCTATGGTTTGTGTCCTATTGAAGTAGCCCCAAGCAGAGACTGACAAGAATCACTTTCATTGAAAGGGGTTGCCAAGCTTCCAAAATCTACGCGTTTCCTGATATCTCAGCAAACATTTTTTCACCCAATCTTGATGATACTGGCAGGTAATGATCAGTACACCAGTGCCACTTGGCTCACCATATTTTGTTCTTCTAGGTTAAACCGTTCCTTTGCAGAAACCGTTTTCATGTGTAGGTTTCACTCTGTTTTCTCCTATATGGATACATGTAGTTGGAACTCTAAATCAAACACGATTTGTGCTAGCTCTTTGAAATTTGTCACAATAATGTAGTCCCAAGTTCTATCGCTATGGTTTGATTCCTATTGAAGTAGCCCAAAGCAGAGACTGAAGAGAATCACTTTCATTGAAAGGGGTTGCCAAGCTTCCAAAAAACTACGAGTTTCCGGAAATCTCAGCAAACATTTTTTCACCCAATCTTGATGATACTGTCAGGTAATGATCACTACACCAGTCCCACTTGGCTGACCAAATTTCGTTCTTCAAGGTTAAACCGTTCCTTTGCAGTAACCGTTTTCATGTTTCGGTTTCACTCTGTTTTCTAGTATATGTATACATGTAGTTGGAACTCAAAATGAAACACGGGTTGTGCTAGCTCTTTGAAACTTGGCACAATAATGAAGTTCCAAGTTCTACCGCTATAGTTTGTGTCCTATGGAAGTAGCCCAAAACAGAGACTGACGGGAATCACATTCCTTGAAATGGGTTGCCAAGCTTCCAAAAACTACGAATCTCCTGAAATCTCAGCAAACTTTTTTTCACCCATTATTGATGATACTGCCAGGTAATGATCAGTACTCCAGTCCCACTTGGCTGACCAAATTTCGTTCTTCTAGGTTAAACTGTTCCTTTGCAGTAACCGTATTCATGTTTAGGTTTCACTCTGTTTTCTCCTATATGGATACATGTATTTGGAACTCTAAATCAAACACGGTTTGTGCTAGCTCTTTGAAACTTGGCACAATAATGTAGTTAAAAGTTCTATCGCTATTGTTTGTGTCCTATTGAAGTAGACCCAAGCAGAGACTGACGAGAATCACTTTCATTGAAAGGGGTTGCCAAGCTTCCAAAAAACTACGAGTTTCCTGAAATCTCAGCAAACATTTTTTCACCCAATCTTGATGATACTTGCAGGTACTGATCAGTACACCAGTCCCACTTGGCTCACCAAATTTCGTTCTTCTAGGTTAAACCGTTCTTTGCAGTAACCGTTTTCATGTTTAGGTTTCATTCTGTTTTCTCCTATATGGATACATGTAGTTGGAACTCTAAATCAAGCACGGTTTGTGCTAGCTATTTGAAACTTGGCACAATAATGTAGTTCCAAGTTCTATTGCTATGGTTTGTGTCCTATTGAACTAGCCCCAAGCAGAGACTGACGAGAATCACATTCATTGAAAGGGGTTGCCAAGCTTCCAAAAACTACGAGTTTCCTGAAATCTCAGCAAACATTTTTTCTCCCAATCTTCATGATACTGGCAGGTAATTATCAGTACACCAATCCCACTTGGCTCACCAAATTTCGTTCTTCTAGGTTAAACCGTTCCTTTGCATTAACCGATTCCATGTTTAGGTTTCACTCTGTTTTCTCCTATATGGATACATGTATTTGGAACTCTAAATCAAACACGGTTTGTGCTAGCTCTTTGAAACTTGGCACAATAATGTAGTTCCAAGTTCTATCGCTATGGTTTGTGTCCTATTGAAGTAGCCCCAAGCAGAGACTGACGAGAATCACTTTCATTGAAAGAGGTGGCCAAGCTTCCAATAAACTACGAGTTTCCTGAAATCTCAGCAAACATTTTTTCACCCAATCTTGATGATAGGTAATGATCAGTACAACAATCCCACTTGCTCATCAAATTTCGTTCTTCTAGGTTAAACCGTTCCTTTACAGTAACCATTTTCAATTTTAGGTTTCTCTCTGTTTTCTCCTATATGGATACATGTAGTTGGAACTGTAAATCAAACACGGTTTGTGCTAGCTCTGTGAAACTTGGCACAATAATGTAGTTCCAAGTTCTATCGCTATGGTTTGTGTCCTATGGAATAGCCCCAAGCAGAGACTGACGAGAATCACATTCATTGAAAGGGGTTGCCAAGCTTCCAAAAAACTACGAGTTTCCTGAAATCTCAGCAAGCATTTTTTCCACCCAATCTTGATGATACTGGCAGGTAATGATCAGTACAACAATCCCACTTGGCTCATCAAATTTCGTTCTTCTAGGTTAACCGTTCCTTTACAGTAACCGTTTTCAATTTTAGGTTTCACTCTGTTTTCTCCTATATGTATACATGTAGTTGGAAACTCTAAATCAAACACGGTTTGTGCTAGCTCTTTGAAACTTGGCACAATAAAGTAGTTCCAAGTTCTATCGCTATGGTTTGTGTCCTATTGAAGTAGCCCCAAGCAGAGACTGACGAGAATCACTTTCATTGAAAGGGGTTGCCAATATCCAAAAAACTACGAGTTTCCTGAAATCTCAGCAAACATTTTTTCACCCAATCTTGATGATACTGTCAGGTAATGATCAGTACACCATCCACTTGGCTCACCAAAATTTCGTTCTTCTATGTTAAACCGTTCCTTTGCAGGAACCGTTTTCAAGTTTAGGTTTCACTCTCTTTTCTCCTATATGGATACATGTAGTTGGAACTCTAAATCAAACACGGTTTGTGCTAGCTCTTTGAAACTTGGCACTATAATGTAGTTCCAAGTTCTATTGCAATGGTTTCTGTCCTATGGAAGTAGCCCCAAGCAGAGACTGACGAGAATCACATTCATTGAAAGGGGTTGCCAAGCTTGCAAAAACTACGAGTTTCCTGAAATCTCAGCAAACATTTTTTCACCCAAATCTTGATGATACTTGCAGGTAAACGTTCCTTTGCAGTAACCAATCACATTCATTGAAAGGGGTTGCCAAGCTTCCAAAAACTACGAGTTCCGGAAATCTCAGCAAAGAGTTTTTCACCCAATCTTCATGATACTGGCAGGTAATGATCAGTACTCCAATCCCACTTGGCTCACCAAAATTTCGATCTTCTAGGTTAAACCGTTCCTTTGCAGTAACCGTTTCCATGTTTAGGTTTCACTCTGTTTTCTCCTATATGGATACATGTAGTTGGAACTCTAAATCAAGCACGGTTTGTGCTGGCTATTTGAAACTTGGAACAATAATGTAGTTCCAAGTTCTATTGCTATGGTTTGTGTCCTATTGAACTAGCCCCAAGCAGAGACTGACGAGAATCACATTCATTGAAAGGGGATGCCAAGCTTCCAAAAACTACGAGTTTCCTGAAATCTCAGCAAATATTTTTTCACCCAATCTTGATGATACTGGCAGGTAATGATCAGTACACCAATCCCACTTGGCTCATCAAATTTCGTTCTTCTAGGTTAAACCGTTCTTTGCAGTAACCGTTTTCATGTTTAGGTTTCACTCTGTTTTCTCCTATATGAATACATGTAGTTGGAACTCTAAATCAAACACGGTTTGTGCTAGCTCTTTGAAACTTGACACAATAATGCAGTTCCAAGTTCTATCGCTATGGTTTGTGTCCTATGGAAGTAGCCCAAAGCAGAGACTGACGAGAATCACATTCATTGAAATGGGTTGCCAAGCTTCCAAAAACTACGAGTTTCCGGAAATCTCAGCAAACATTTTTTCACCCAATCTTGATGATACTGCTGGTAATGATCACTACACCAATTCACTTGGCTCATCAAAATTCGTTCTTCTAGGTTAAACCGTTCCTTTGCAGTAACCGTTTTCATGTTTAGGTTTCACTCTGTTTTCTCCTATATGGATACATGTATTTGGAACTCTAAATCAAGCACGGTTTGTGCTAGCTATTTGAAACTTGGCCCAATAATGTAGTTTCCAAGTTCTATTGCTATGGTTTGTGTCCTATTGAACTAGCCCCAAGCAGAGACTGACGAGAATCACATTCATTGAAAGGGTTGCGAAGCTTCCAAAAACTACGAGTTTCCGGAAATCTCAGCAAACAGTTTTTCACCCAATCTTGATGATACTTGCAAGTAATGATCACTACACCAGTCCCTCTTGGCTGACCAAATTTCATTCTTCTAGGTTAAACCGTTCCTTTGCAGTAACCGTTTTCAATTTTAGGTTTCACTCTTTTTTCTCCTATATGGATACATGTAGTTGGAACTCTAAATCAAACACGGTTTGTGCTAGCTCTTTGAAACTTGACACAATAATGCAGTTCCAAGTTCTATCGCTATGGTTTGTGTCCTATTGAAGTAGCCCAAAGCAGAGACTGACGAGAATCACATTCATTGAAATGGGTTGCCAAGCTTCCAAAAAACTACGAGTTTCCTGAAATCTCAGCAAACATTTTTTCACCCAATCTTGATGATACTGGCAGGTAATGATCAGTACACAGTCCCCACTTGGCTCACCAAATTTCGTTCTTCTAGGTTATACCGCTCTTTGCAGTAACGTTTTCATGTTTAGGTTTCACTCTGTTTTCTCCTATATGGATACATGTAGTTGGAACTCTAAATCAAAACACGGTTGTGCTAGTTCTTTGAAACTTGCCACAATAATGTAGTTCCAAGTTCTATCGCTATGGTTTGTGTCCCTATTGAAGTAGCCCCAAGCAGAGACCTGACGAGAATCACTTTCATTGAAAGGGGTTGCCAAGCTTCCAAAAAACTACTAGTTTCCGGAAATCTCAGCAAAGAGTTTTCACCCAATCTTCATGATACTGGCAGGTAATGATCAGTTCACCAATCCCACTTGGCTCACCATATTTCGTTCTTCTAGGTTAAACCGTCCTTTGCAGTAACCGTTTCATGTTTAGGTTTCACTCTGTTTTCTCCTATATGGATACATGTAGTTGGAACTCTAAATCAAGCACGGTTTGTGCTGGCTATTTGAAACTTGGAACAATAATGTAGTTCCAAGTTCTATTGCTATGGTTTGTGTCCTATTGAACTAGCCCCAAGCAGAGACTGACGAGAATCACATTCATTGAAAGGGGTTGCCAAGCTTCCAAAAACTACGAGTTTCCTGAAATCTCAGCAAATATTTTTTCACCCAATCTTGATGATACTGGCAGGTAATGATCAGTACACCAATCCCACTTGGCTCATCAAATTTCGTTCTTCTAGGTTAAACCGTTCCTTTGCAGTAACCGTTTTCATGTTTAGGTTTCACTCTGTTTTCTCCTATATGAATACATGTTAGTTGGAACTCTAAATCAAACACGGTTTGTGCTAGCTCTTTGAAACTTGACACAATAATGCAGTTCCAAGTTCTATCGCTATGGTTTGTGTCCTATGGAAGTAGCCCAAAGCAGAGACTGACGAGAATCACATTCATTGAAATGGGTTGCCAAGCTTCCAAAAAACTACGATTTTCCTGAAATCTCAGCAAACATTTTTTCACCCAATCTTGATGATACTGGCCGGTAATGATCAGTACACCAGTCCCACTTGGCTCACCAAATTTCGTTCTTCTAGGTTATACCGTTCTTTGCAGTAACCGTTTTTATGTTTAGGTTTCACTCTGTTTTCTCCTATATGGATACATGTAGTTGGAACTCTAAATCAAACACGGTTTGTGCTAGTTCTTTGAAACTTGGCATAATAATGTAGTTCCAAGTTCTATCGCTATGGTTTGTGGTCCTATGGAAGTAGCCCCAAGCAGAGACTGACGAGAATCACTTTCATTGAAAGGGGTTGCCAAGCTTCCAAAAAACTACGAGTTTCCGGAAATCTCAGCAAAGAGTTTTTCACCAAATCTTCATGATACTGGCAGGTAATGATCAGTACACCAGTCCCACTTGGCTCACCAAATTTCGTTCTTCTAGGTTATACCGTTCTTTGCAGTAACCGTTTTCATGTTTAGGTTCACTCTGTTTTCTCCTATATGGATACATGTAGTTGGAACTCTAAATCAAACACGGTTTGTGCTAGTTCTTTGAAACTTGGCACAATAATGTAGTTCCAAGTTCTATCGCTATGGTTTGTGTCCTATTGAAGTAGCCCAAGCAGAGACTGACGAGAATCACATTCATTGAAAGGGGTTGCCAAGCTTCCAAAAACTACGAGTTTCCGGAAATCCAGCAAACATTTTTTCACCCAATCTTGATGATACTTGCAAGTAATGATCACTACACCCAGTCCCACTGGCTGACCAAATTTCGTTCTTCAAGGGTAAACCGTCCTTTGCAGTAACCGTTTTCATGTTTAGGTTTCACTCTGTTTTCTCCTATATGGATACATGTAGTTGGAACTCTAAATCAAACACGGTTTGTGCTAGCTCTTTGAAACTTGGCACAATAATGTAGTTCCAAGTTCTATCGCTATGGTTTGTGTCCTATTGAAGTAGCCCCAAGCAGAGACTGACGAGAATCACATTCATTGAAAGGGGTTGCCAAGCTTCCAAAAAACTACGAGTTTCCTGAAATCTCAGCAAACATTTTTTCACCCAATCTTGATGATACTTGCAGGTAATGATCAGTACAGCAGTCCCACTTAGATGACCAAATTTTCGTTCTTCTAGGTTAAACCGTTCCTTTGCAGTAACCGTTTTCATGTTTAGGTTTCACTCTGGTTTATCCTATATGGATACATGTAGTTGGAACTCTAAATCAAACACGGTTTGTGCTAGCTCTTTGAAACGTGACACAATAATGCAGTTCCAAGTTCTATCGCTGTGGTTTGTGTCCTATGGAAGTAGCCCAAAGCAGAGACTGATGAGAATCACATTCATTGAAATGGGTTGCCAAGCTTCCAAAAACTACGAGTTTCCTGAAATCCTCAGCAAACATTTTTTCACCCAAATCTTGATGATACTTGCAGGTAATGATCAGTACACCAGTCCCACTTGGCTCACCAAATTTCGTTCTTCTAGGTTAAACCGTTCTTTGCAGTAACCGTTTTCATGTTTAGGTTTCACTCTGTTTTCTCCTATATGGATACATGTAGTTGGAACTCTAAATCAAAACACAGTTTGTGCTAGCTCCTAGAAACTTGACACAATAATGCAGATCCAAGTTCTATCGCTATGGTTTGTGTCCTATGGAAGTAGCCAAAGCAGAGACTGACGAGAATCACATTCATTGAAATGGGTTGCCAAGCTTCCAAAAAACTACGAGTTTCCTGAAATCTCAGCAAACATTTTTTCACCCAATCTTGATGATACTGGCAGGTAATGATCAGTACACCAGTCCCACTTGGCTGACCAAATTTCGTTCTTCTAGGTTATACCGTTCTTTGCAGTAACCGTTTTCATTTTTAGGTTTCACTCTGTTTTCTCCTATATGGATACATGTAGTTGGAACTCTAAATCAAACACGGTTTGTGCTAGTTCTTTGAAACTTGGCACAATAATGTAGTTCCAAGTTCTATCGCTATGGTTTGTGTCCTATTGAAGTAGCCCCAAGCAGAGACTGACGAGAAAAACTTTCATTGAAAGGGGTTGCCAAGCTTCCAAAAAACTACGAGTTTCCGGAAATCTCAGCAAAGAGTTTTTCACCCAATCTTCATGATACTGGCAGGTAATGATCAGTACACCAATCCCACTTGGCTCACCAAATTTCGATCTTCTAGGTTAAACCGTTCCTTTGCAGTAACCCTTTCCATGTTTAGGTTTCACTCTGTTTTCTCCTATATGGATACATGTAGTTGGAACTGTAAATCAAACACGGTTTGTGCTAGCTCTTTGAAACTTGGCACAATAATGTAGTTCAAAGTTCTATCGCTATGGTTTGTGTCCTATTGAAGTAGCCCCAAGCAGAGACTGTCGAGAAAAACTTTCATTGAATGGGGTTGCCAAGCTTCCAAAAAACTACGAGTTTCCGGAAATCTCAGCAAAGAGTTTTTCACCCAATCTTCATGATACTGGCAGGTAATGATCAGTACACCAATCCCACTTGGCTCACCAAATTTCGATCTTCTAGGTTAAACCGTTCCTTTGCAGTAACCGTTTCCATGTTTAGGTTTCACTCTGTTTTCTCCTATATGGATACATGTAGTTGGAACTCTAAATCAAGCACGGTTTGTGCTGGCTATTTGAAACTTGGAACAATAATGTAGTTCCAAGTTCTATTGCTATGGTTTGTGTCCTATTGAACTAGCCCCAAGCAGAGACTGACGAGAATCACATTCATTGAAAGGGGTTGCCAAGCTTCCAAAAACTACGAGTTTCCTGAAATCTCAGCAAATATTTTTTCACCCAATCTTGATGATACTGGCAGGTAATGATCAGTACACCAATCCCACTTGGCTCATCAAATTTCGTTCTTCTAGGTTAAACCGTTCCTTTGCAGTAACCGTTTTCATGTTTAGGTTTCACTCTGTTTTCTCCTATATGAATACATGTAGTTGGAACTCTAAATCAAACACGGTTTGTGCTAGCTCTTTGAAACTTGACACAATAATGCAGTTCCAAGTTCTATCGCTATGGTTTGTGTCCTATGGAAGTAGCCCAAAGCAGAGACTGACGAGAATCACATTCATTGAAATGGGTTGCCAAGCTTCCAAAAAACTACGAGTTTCCTGAAATCTCAGCAAACATTTTTTCACCCAATCTTGATGATACTGGCCGGTAATGATCAGTACACCAGTCCCACTTGGCTCACCAAATTTCGTTCTTCTAGGTTATACCGTTCTTTGCAGTAACCGTTTTTATGTTTAGGTTTCACTCTGTTTTCTCCTATATGGATACATGTAGTTGGAACTCTAAATCAAACACGGTTTGTGCTAGTTCTTTGAAACTTGGCATAATAATGTAGTTCCAAGTTCTATCGCTATGGTTTGTGTCCTATGGAAGTAGCCCCAAGCAGAGACTGACGAGAATCACTTTCATTGAAAGGGGTTGCCAAGCTTCCAAAAAACTACGAGTTTCCGGAAATCTCAGCAAAGAGTTTTTCACCAAATCTTCATGATACTGGCAGGTAATGATCAGTACACCAATCCCACTTGGCTCACCAAATTTCGTTCTACTAGGTTAAACCGTTCCTTTGCAGTAACCATTTCCATGTTTAGGTTTCACTCTGTTTTCTCCTATATGGATACATGTAGTTGGAACTCTAAATCAAGCACGGTTTGTGCTAGCTCTTTGAAACTTGGCACAATAATGTAGTTCCAAGTTCTATTGCTATGGTTTGTGTCCTATGGAAGTAGCCCAAAGCAGAGACTGACGAGAATCAAATTCATTGAAATGGGTTGCCAAGCTTCCAAAAAACTACGAGTTTCCTGAAATCTCAGCAAACATTTTTTCACCCAATCTTGATGATACTGGCAGGTAATGATCAGTACACCAGTCCCACTTGGCTCACCAAATTTCGTTCTTCTAGGTTATACCGTTCTTTGCAGTAACCGTTTTCATGTTTAGGTTTCACTCTGTTTTCTCCTATATGGATACATGTAGTTGGAACTCTAAATCAAACACGGTTTGTGCTAGTTCTTTGAAACTTGGCACAATAATGTAGTTCCAAGTTCTATCGCTATGGTTTGTGTCCTATTGAAGTAGCCCAAGCAGAGACTGACGAGAATCACATTCATTGAAAGGGGTTGCCAAGCTTCCAAAAACTACGAGTTTCCGGAAATCCAGCAAACATTTTTTCACCCAATCTTGATGATACTTGCAAGTAATGATCACTACACCAGTCCCACTGGCTGACCAAATTTCGTTCTTCAAGGGTAAACCGTCCTTTGCAGTAACCGTTTTCATGTTTAGGTTTCACTCTGTTTTCTCCTATATGGATACATGTAGTTGGAACTCTAAATCAAACACGGTTTGTGCTAGCTCTTTGAAACTTGGCACAATAATGTAGTTCCAAGTTCTATCGCTATGGTTTGTGTCCTATTGAAGTAGCCCCAAGCAGAGACTGACGAGAATCACATTCATTGAAAGGGGTTGCCAAGCTTCCAAAAAACTACGAGTTTCCTGAAATCTCAGCAAACATTTTTTCACCCAATCTTGATGATACTTGCAGGTAATGATCAGTACAGCAGTCCCACTTAGATGACCAAATTTCGTTCTTCTAGGTTAAACCGTTCCTTTGCAGTAACCGTTTTCATGTTTAGGTTTCACTCTGGTTTATCCTATATGGATACATGTAGTTGGAACTCTAAATCAAACACGGTTTGTGCTAGCTCTTTGAAACGTGACACAATAATGCAGTTCCAAGTTCTATCGCTGTGGTTTGTGTCCTATGGAAGTAGCCCAAAGCAGAGACTGATGAGAATCACATTCATTGAAATGGGTTGCCAAGCTTCCAAAAAACTACGAGTTTCCTGAAATCTCAGCAAACATTTTTTCACCCAATCTTGATGATACTTGCAGGTAATGATCAGTACACCAGTCCCACTTGGCTCACCAAATTTCGTTCTTCTAGGTTAAACCGTTCTTTGCAGTAACCGTTTTCATGTTTAGGTTTCACTCTGTTTTCTCCTATATGGATACATGTAGTTGGAACTCTAAATCAAACACAGTTTGTGCTAGCTCCTAGAAACTTGACACAATAATGCAGATCCAAGTTCTATCGCTATGGTTTGTGTCCTATGGAAGTAGCCAAAGCAGAGACTGACGAGAATCACATTCATTGAAATGGGTTGCCAAGCTTCCAAAAAACTACGAGTTTCCTGAAATCTCAGCAAACATTTTTTCACCCAATCTTGATGATACTGGCAGGTAATGATCAGTACACCAGTCCCACTTGGCTGACCAAATTTCGTTCTTCTAGGTTATACCGTTCTTTGCAGTAACCGTTTTCATTTTTAGGTTTCACTCTGTTTTCTCCTATATGGATACATGTAGTTGGAACTCTAAATCAAACACGGTTTGTGCTAGTTCTTTGAAACTTGGCACAATAATGTAGTTCCAAGTTCTATCGCTATGGTTTGTGTCCTATTGAAGTAGCCCCAAGCAGAGACTGACGAGAAAAACTTTCATTGAAAGGGGTTGCCAAGCTTCCAAAAAACTACGAGTTTCCGGAAATCTCAGCAAAGAGTTTTTCACCCAATCTTCATGATACTGGCAGGTAATGATCAGTACACCAATCCCACTTGGCTCACCAAATTTCGATCTTCTAGGTTAAACCGTTCCTTTGCAGTAACCCTTTCCATGTTTAGGTTTCACTCTGTTTTCTCCTATATGGATACATGTAGTTGGAACTCTAAATCAAGCACGGTTTGTGCTGGCTATTTGAAACTTGGCACAATAATGTAGTTCCAAGTTCTATTGCTATGGTTTGTGTCCTATTGAACTAGCCCCAAGCAGAGACTGACGAGAATCACATTCATTGAAAGGGGTTGCCAAGCTTCCAAAAACTACGAGTTTCCTGAAATCTCAGCAAATATTTTTTCACCCAAACTTGATGATACTGGCAGGTAATGATCAGTACACCAGTCCCACTTGGCTCACCAAATTTCGTTCTTCTAGGTTATACCGTTCTTTGCAGTAACCGTTTTTATGTTTAGGTTTCACTCTGTTTTCTCCTATATGGATACATGTTGTTGGAACTCTAAATCAAACACGGTTTGTGCTAGTTCTTTGAAACTTGGCACAATAATGTAGTTCCAAGTTCTATCGCTATGGTTTGTGTCCTATGGAAGTAGCCCAAGCAGAGACTGACGAGAATCACTTTCATTGAAAGGGGTTGCCAAGCTTCCAAAAAACTACGAGTTTCCGGAAATCTCAGCAAAGAGTTTTTTCACCCAATCTTCATGATACTGGCAGGTAATGATCAGTACACCAATCCCACTTGGCTCACCAAATTTCGTTCTTCTAGGTTAAACCGTTCCTTTGCAGTAACCGTTTCCATGTTTAGATTTCACTCTGTTTTCTCCTATATGGATACATGTAGTTTGGAACTCTAAATCAAGCACGGTGTGTGCTAGCTATTTGAAACTTGGCACAATAATGTAGTTCCAAGTTCTATTTCTATGGTTTGTGTCCTGTTTAGGTAGCCCCAAGCAGAGACTGACGAGAATCACTTTCATTGAAAGGGGTTGCCAAGCTTCGAAAAAAATACTAGTTTCCGGAAACCTCAGCAAACATTTTTTGACCCAATCATGATGATAATGCTGGTAATGATCACTACACCAATTCCATTGGCCCATCAAAATTCGTTCTTCTAGGTTAAACCGTTCCTTTGCAGTAACCGTTTTCATGTTTAGGTTTCACTCTGTTTTCTCCTATATGGATACATGTAGTTGGAACTCTAAATCAAACACGGTTTGTGCTAGCTCTTTGAAACTTGACACAATAATGCAGTTCCAAGTTCTATCGCTGTGGTTTGTGTCCTATGGAAGTAGCCCAAAGAGAGACTGATGAGAATCACATTCATTGAAATGGGGTTGCCAAGCTTCCAAAAAACTACGAGTTTCCTGAAATCGCAGCAAACATTTTTTCACCCAATCTTGATGATACTGGCAGGTAATGATCAGTACACCAGTCCCACTTGGATCACCAAATTTCGTTCTTCTAGGTTATACCGCTCTTTGCAGTAACCGTTTTCATGTTTAGGTTTCACTCTGTTTTCTCCTATATGGATACATGTAGTTGGAACTCTAAATCAAACACAGTTTGTGCTAGCTCCTTGAAACTTGACACAATAATGCAGTTCCAAGTTCTATCGCTATGGTTTGTGTCCTATGGAAGTAGCCAAAGCAGAGACTGACGAGAATCACATTCATTGAAATGGGTTGCCAAGCTTCCAAAAACTACGAGTTTCCTGAAATCTCAGCAAACATTTTTTCACCCAATCTTGATGATACTGGCAGGTAATGATCAGTACACCAGTCCCACTTGGATCACCAAATTTCGTTCTTCTAGGTTATACCGCTCTTTGCAGTAACCGTTTCATGTTTAGGTTTCACTCTGTTTTCTCCTATATGGATACATGTAGTTGGAACTCTAAATCAAGCACGGTTTGTGCTAGCTATTTGAAACTTGGCACAATAGTGTAGTTCCAAGTTCTATTGCTATGGTTTGTGTCCTATTGAACTAGCCCCAAGCAGAGACTGACAAGAATCACATTCATTGAAAGGGGTTGCCAAGCTTCCAAAAACTACGATTTTCCGGAAATCTCAGCAAACGTTTTTTCACCCAATCTTGATGATACTGCTGGTAATGATCACTACACCAATTCCACTTGGCTCATCAAAATTCGTTCTTCTAGGTTAAATCGTTCCTTTGCAGTAACCGTTTTCATGTTTAGGTTTCACTCTGTTTTCTCCTATATGGATACATGTAGTTGGAACTCTAAATCAAGCACGGTTTGTGCTAGCTATTTGAAACTTGGCACAATAATGTAGTTCCAAGTTCTATTGCTATGGTTTGTGTCCTATTGAACTAGCCCCAAGCAGAGACTGACGAGAATCACATTCATTGAAAGGGTTGCGAAGCTTCCAAAAACTACGAGTTTCCGGAAATCTCAGCAAACAGTTTTTCACCCAATCTTGATGATACTTGCAAGTAATGATCACTACACCAGTCCCACTTGGCTGACCAAATTTCGTTCTTCAAGGTTAAACCGTCCTTTGCAGTAACCGTTTTCATGTTTAGGTTTCACTCTGCTTTCTCCTATATGGATACATGTAGTTGGAACTCTAAATCAAACACGGTTTGTGCTAGCTCTTTGAAACTTGACACAATAATGCAGTTCCAAGTTCTATCGCTATGGTTTGTGTCCTATGGAAGTAGCCCAAAGCAGAGACTGACGAGAATCACATTCAGTGAAATGGGTTGCCAAGCTTACAAAAAACTACGAGTTTCCTGAAATCTCAGCAACCTTTTTTTCACCCAATCTTGATGATACTGTCAGGTAATGATCAGTACACCAGTCCCACTTGGCTGACCAAATTTCGTTCTTCTAGGTTATACCGTTCTTTGCAGTAACCGTTTTCATGTTTAGGTTTCACTCTGGTTTATCCTATATGGATACATGTAGTTGGAACTCTAAATCAAACACGGTTTGTGCTAGCTCTTTGAAACTTGACACAATAATGCAGTTCCAAGTTCTATCGCTGTGGTTTGTGTCCTATGGAAGTAGCCCAAAGCAGTGACTGATGAGAATCACATACATTGAAATGGGTTGCCAAGCTTCCAAAACACCTCGAGTTTCCTGAAATCGCAGCAAACATTTTTTCACCCAATCTTGATGATACTTGCAGATAATGATCAGTACACCAGTCCCACTTGGCTCACCAAATTTCGTTCTTCTAGGTTAAACCGTTCTTTGCAGTAACCGTTTTCATGTTTAGGTTTCACTCTGTTTTCTCCTATATGGATACATGTAGTTGGAACTCTAAATCAAACACGGTTTGTGCTAGCTCCTTGAAACATGACACAATAATGCAGTTCCAAGTTCTATCGCTATGGTTTGTGTCCTATTGAAGTAGCCCCAAGCAGAGACTGACGAGAATCACATTCATTGAAAGGGGTTGCCAAGCTTCCAAAAAACTACGAGTTTCCTGAAATCTCAGCAAACATTTTTTCACCCAATCTTGATGATACTTGCAGGTAATGATCAGTACAGCAGTCCCACTTGGATGACCAAATTTCGTTCTTGTACGTTAAACCGTTCCTTTGCAGTAACCGTTTTCATGTTTAGCTTTCACTCTGTTTTATCCTATATGGATACATGTAGTTGGAACTCTAAATCAAACATGGTTTGTGCTAGCTCTTTGAAACTTGACACAATAATGCAGTTCCAAGTTCTATCGCTATGGTTTGTGTCCTATGGAAGTAGCCCAAAGCAGAGACTGATGAGAATCACATTCATTGAAATGGGTTGCCAAGCTTCCAAAAAACTACGAGTTTCCTGAAATCTCAGCAAAATTTTATGACCCAATCTTGATGATACTGGCAGGTAATGATCAGTACACCAGTCCCACTTGGCTCACCAAATTTCGTTCTTCTAGGTTAAACCGTTCTTTGCAGTAACCTTTTTCATGTTTAGGTTTCACTCTGTTTTCTCCTATATGGATACATGTAGTTGGAACTCTAAATCAAACACGGTTTGTGCTAGTTCTTTGAAACTTGCCACAATAATGTAGTTCCAAGTTCTATCGCTATGGTTTGTGTCCTATTGAAGTAGCCCCAAGCAGAGACTGACGAGAATCAAATTCATTGAAAGGGGTTGCCAAGCTTCCAAAAACTACGAGTTTCCGGAAATCCAGCAAACATTTTTTCACCCAATCTTGATGATATTTGCAAGTAATGATCACTACACCAGTCCCACTTGGCTGACCAAATTTCTTTCTTCAAGGGTAAACCGTCCTTTGCAGTAACCGTTTTCATGTTTAGGTTTCACTCTGTTTTCTCCTATATGGATATATGTAGTTGGAAGTCTGAATCAAACACGGTTTGTGCTAGCTCTTTGAAACTTGGCACAATAATGTAGTTCCAAGTTCTATTGCTTTGGTTTGTGTCCCATTGAAGTAGCCCCAAGCAGAGACTGACGAGAATCACATTCATTGAAAGGGGTTGCCAAGCTTCCAAAAAACTACTAGTTTCCTGAAATCTCAGCAAACATTTTTTCACCCAATCTTGATGATACTGGCAGGTAATGATCAGTACACCAATCCCACTTGGCTCATCAAATTTCGTTCTTCTAGGTTAAACCGTTCCTTTGCAGTAACCGTTTTCAATTTTACGTTTCACTCTGTTTTCTCCTATATGGATACATGTAGTTGGAACTCTAAATCAAACACGGTTTGTGCTAGCTCTTTGAAACTTGGCACAATAATGTAGTTCCAAGTTCTATCCCTATGGTTTGTGTCCTACTTAAGTGGCCCCAAGCAGAGACTGACGAGAATCACTTTCATTGATAGGGGTTGCCAAGCTTCCAAAAAACTAATAGTTTCCGGAAATCTCAGCAAACATTTTTTCACCCAATCTTGATGATACTGCTGGTAATGATCACTACACCAATTCCACTTGGCTCATCAAAATTCGTTCTTCTATGTTAAACCGTTTATTTGCAGTAACCGTTTTCATGTTTAGGTTTCACTCTGTTTTCTCCTATATGGATACATGTAGTTGAACTCTAAATCAAACACGGTTTGTGCTAGCTCTTTGAAACTTGGCACAATAATGTAGTTCCAAGTTCTATCGCTATGGTTTGTGTCCTATTGAAGTAGCCCCAAGCAGAGACTGACGAGAATCACATTCATTGAAAAGGGTTGCCAAGCTTCCAAAAAACTACGAGTTTCCTGAAATCGCAGCAAACATTTTTTCACCCAATCTTGATGATACTTGCAGGTAATGATCAGTACACCAGTCCCACTTGGCTCACCAATTTTCGTTCTTCTAGGTTAAACCGTTCTTTGCAGTAACCGTTTTCATGTTTAGGTTTCACTCTGTTTTCTCCTATATGGATACATGTAGTTGGAACTCTAAATCAAACACGGTTTGTGCTAGTTCTTTGAAACTTGGCACAATAATGTAGTTCCAAGTTCTATCGCTATGGTTTGTGTCCTATTGAAGTAGCCCCAAGCAGAGACTGTCGAGAAAAACTTTCATTGAAAGGGGTTGCCAAGCTTCCAAAAAACTACGAGTTTCCGGAAATCTCAGCAAAGAGTTTTTCAACCAATCTTCATGATACTGGCAGGTAATGATCAGTACACCAATCCCACTTGGCTCACCAAATTTCGATCTTCTAGGTTAAACCGTTCCTTTGCAGTAACCGTTTCCATGTTTAGGTTTCACTCTGTTTTCTCCTATATGGATACATGTAGTTGGAACTCTAAATCAAGCACGGTTTGTGCTGGCTATTTGAAACTTGGAACAATAATGTAGTTCCACGTTCTATTGCTATGGTTTGTGTCCTATTGAACTATCCCCAAGCAGAGACTGACGAGAATCACATTCATTGAAAGGGGTTGCCAAGCTTCCAAAAACTACGAGTTTCCTGAAATCTAGGCAAAAATTTTTTCACCCAATCTTGATGATACTGGCAGGTAATGATCAGTACACCAATCCCACTTGGCTCATCAAATTTCGTTCTTCTAGGTTAAACCGTTTCTTTGCAGTAACCGTTTTCATGTTTAGGTTTCACTCTGTTTTCTCCTATATGAATACATGTAGTTGGAACTCTAAATCAAACACGGTTTGTGCTAGCTCTTTGAAACTTGACACAATAATGCAGTTCCAAGTTCTATCGCTATGGTTTGTGTCCTATTGAAGTAGCCCAAAGCAGAGACTGACGAGAATCACATTCATTGAAATGGGTTGCCAAGCTTCCAAAAAACTACGAGTTTCCTGAAATCTCAGCAAAGAGTTTTTCACCAAATCTTCATGATACTGGCAGGTAATGATCAGTACACCAATCCCACTTGGCTCCCCAAATATCGTTCTTCTAGGTTAAACCGTACCTTTGCAGTAACCGTTTTCATGTTTAGGTTTCACTCTGTTTTCTCCTATATGGATACATGTAGTTGGAACTCTAAATCAAACACGGTTTGTGCTAGTTCTTTGAAACTTGGCATAATAATGTAGTTCCAAGTTCTATCGCTATGGTTTGTGTCCTATGGAAGTAGCCCCAAGCAGAGACTGACGAGAATCACTTTCATTGAAAGGGGTTGCCAAGCTTCCAAAAAACTACGAGTTTCCGGAAATCTCAGCAAAGAGTTTTTCACCAAATCTTCATGATACTGGCAGGTAATGATCAGTACACCAATCCCACTTGGCTCACCAAATTTCGTTCTACTAGGTTAAACCGTTCCTTTGCAGTAACCGTTTCCATGTTTAGGTTTCACTCTGTTTTCTCCTATATGGATACATGTAGTTGGAACTCTAAATCAAGCACGGTTTGTGCTAGCTCTTTGAAACTTGGCACAATAATGTAGTTCCAAGTTCTATTGCTATGGTTTGTGTCCTATGGAAGTAGCCCAAAGAAGAGACTGACGAGAATCAAATTCATTGAAATGGGTTGCCAAGCTTCCAAAAAACTACGAGTTTCCTGAAATCTCAGCAAACATTTTTTCACCCAATCTTGATGATACTGGCAGGTAATGATCAGTACACCAGTCCCACTTGGATGACCAAATTTCGTTCTTCTAGGTTAAACCGTTCCTTTGCAGTAACCGTTTTCTTGTTTAGGTTTCACTCTGGTTTATCCTATATGGATACATGTAGTTGGAACTCTAAATCAAACACGGTTTGTGCTAGCTCTTTGAAACTTGACACAATAATGCAGTTCCAAGTTCTATCGCTGTGGTTTGTGTCCTATGGAAGTAGCCCAAAGCAGAGACTGATGAGAATCACATTCATTGAAATGGGTTGCCAAGCTTCCAAAAAACTACGAGTTTCCTGAAATCTCAGCAAACATTTTTTCACCCAATCTTGATGATACTTGCAGGTAATGATCAGTACACCAGTCCCACTTGGCTCACCAAATTTCGTTCTTCTAGGTTAAACCTTTCTTTGCAGTAACCGTTTTCATGTTTAGGTTTCACTCTGTTTTCTCCTATATGGATACATG
Organism: Urocitellus parryii; assembly: GCF_045843805.1. NCBI lineage: Eukaryota > Metazoa > Chordata > Mammalia > Rodentia > Sciuridae > Urocitellus > Urocitellus parryii. The sequence goes on from NW_027553349.1 coordinate 29,586, forward strand.
TAGTTGGAACTCTAAATCAAACACAGTTTGTGCTAGCTCCTAGAAACTTGACACAATAATGCAGTTCCAAGTTCTATCGCTATGGTTTGTGTCCTATGGAAGTAGCCAAAGCAGAGACTGACGAGAATCACATTCATTGAAATGGGTTGCCAAGCTTCCAAAAAACTACGAGTTTCCTGAAATCTCAGCAAACATTTTTTCACCCAATCTTGATGATACTGGCAGTAATGATCAGTACACCAGTCCGACTTGGCTGACCAAATTTCGTTCTTCTAGGTTATACCGTTCTTTGCAGTAACCGTTTTCATTTTTAGGTTTCACTCTGTTTTCTCCTATATGGATACATGTAGTTGGAACTCTAAATCAAACACGGTTTGTGCTAGTTCTTTGAAACTTGGCACAATAATGTAGTTCCAAGTTCTATCGCTATGGTTTGTGTCCTATTGAAGTAGCCCCAAGCAGAGACTGACGAGAAAAACTTTCATTGAAAGGGGTTGCCAAGCTTCCAAAAAACTACGAGTTTCCGGAAATCTCAGCAAAGAGTTTTTCACGCAATCTTCATGATACTGGCAGGTAATGATCAGTACACCAATCCCACTTGGCTCACCAAATTTCGATCTTCTAGGTTAAACCGTTCCTTTGCAGTAACCCTTTCCATGTTTAGGTTTCACTCTGTTTTCTCCTATATGGATACATGTAGTTGGAACTCTAAATCAAGCACGGTTTGTGCTGGCTATTTGAAACTTGGCACAATAATGTAGTTCCAAGTTCTATTGCTATGGTTTGTGTCCTATTGAACTAGCCCCAAGCAGAGACTGACGAGAATCACATTCATTGAAAGGGGTTGCCAAGCTTCCAAAAACTACGAGTTTCCTGAAATCTCAACAAATATTTTTTCACCCAAACTTGATGATACTGGCAGGTAATGATCAGTACACCAGTCCACTTGGCTCACCAAATTTCGTTCTTCTAGGTTATACCGTTCTTTGCAGTAACCGTTTTTATGTTTAGGTTTCACTCTGTTTTCTCCTATATGGATACATGTAGTTGGAACTCTAAATCAAACACGGTTTGTGCTAGTTCTTTGAAACTTGGCACAATAATGTAGTTCCAAGTTCTATCGCTATGGTTTGTGTCCTATGGAAGTAGCCCCAAGCAGAGACTGACGAGAATCACTTTCATTGAAAGGGGTTGCCAAGCTTCCAAAAAACTACGAGTTTCCGGAAATCTCAGCAAAGAGTTTTTCACCCAATCTTCATGATACTGGCAGGTAATGATCAGTACACCAATCCCACTTGGCTCACCAAATTTCGTTCTTCTAGGTTAAACCGTTCCTTTGCAGTAACCCTTTCCATGTTTAGGTTTCACTCTGTTTTCTCCTATATGGATACATGTAGTTGGAACTCTAAATCAAGCACGGTGTTTGCTAGCTATTTGAAACTTGGCACAATAATGTAGTTCCAAGTTCTATTTCTATGGTTTGTGTCCTGTTTAGGTAGCCCCAAGCAGAGACTGACGAGAATCACTTTCATTGAAAGGGTTGCCAAGCTTCGAAAAAAATACTAGTTTCCGGAAATCTCAGCAAACATTTTTTGACCCAATCATGATGATAATGCTGGTAATGATCACTACACCAATTCCATTGGCCCATCAAAATTCGTTCTTCTAGGTTAAACCGTTCCTTTGCAGTAACCGTTTTCATGTTTAGGTTTCACTCTGTTTTCTCCTATATGGATACATGTAGTTGGAACTCTAAATCAAACACGGTTTGTGCTAGCTCTTTGAAACTTGACACCATAATGCAGTTCCAAGTTCTATCGCTGTGGTTTGTGTCCTATGGAAGTAGCCCAAAGAGAGACTGATGAGAATCACATTCATTGAAATGGGTTGCCAAGCTTCCAAAAAACTACGAGTTTCCTGAAATCGCAGCAAACATTTTTTCACCCAATATTGATGATACTTGCAGGTAATGATCAGTACACCAGTCCCACTTGGCTCACCAAATTTCGTTCTTCTAGGTTAAACCGTTCTTTGCAGTAACCGTTTTCATGTTTAGGTTTCACTCTGTTTTCTCCTATATGGATACATGTAGTTGGAACTCTAAATCAAACACAGTTTGTGCTAGCTCCTTGAAACTTGACACAATAATGCAGTTCCAAGTTCTATCGCTATGGTTTGTGTCCTATGGAAGTAGCCAAAGCAGAGACTGACGAGAATCACATTCATTGAAATGGGTTGCCAAGCTTCCAAAAAACTAAGAGTTTCCTGAAATCTCAGCAAACATTTTTTCACCCAATCTTGATGATACTGGCAGGTAATGATCAGTACACCAGTCCCACTTGGCTGACCAAATTTCGTTCTTCTAGGTTATACCGTTCTTTGCAGTAACCGTTTTCATTTTTAGGTTTCACTCTGTTTTCTCCTATATGGATACATGTAGTTGGAACTCTAAATCAAGCATGGTTTGTGCTAGCTATTTGAAACTTGGCACAATAATGTAGTTCCAAGTTCTATTGCTATGGTATGTGTCCTATTGAACTAGCCACAAGCAGAGACTGACGAGAATCACATTCATTGAAAGGGGTTGCCAAGCTTCCAAAAACTACGAGTTTCCTGAAATCTCAGCAAACATTTTTTTCACCCAATCTTGATGATACTGGCAGGTAATGATCAGTACACCAATCCCACTTGGCTCATCAAATTTCGTTCTTCTAGGTTAAACCGTTCCTTTGCAGTAACCGTTTTCAATTTTAGGTTTCACTCTGTTTTCTCCTATATGGATACATGTAGTTGGAACTCTAAATCAAACACGGTTTGTGCTAGCTCTTTGAAACTTGGCACAATAATGTAGTTCCAAGTTCTATCCCTATGGTTTGTGTCCTATTTAAGTGACCCAAGCAGAGACTGACGAGAATCACTTTCATTGATAGGGGTTGCCAAGCTTCCAAAAAACTACTAGTTTCCGGAAATCTCAGCAAACATTTTTTCACCCAATCTTGATGATACTGCTGGTAATGATCACTACACCAATTCCACTTGGCTCATCAAAGTTGGTTCTTCTAGGTTAAACCGTTTATTTGCATTAACCGTTTTCATGTTTAGGTTCACTCTGTTTTCTCCTATATGGATACATGTAGTTGGAACTCTAAATCAAACACGGTTTGTGCTAGCTCTTTGAAACTTGGCACAATAATGTAGTTCCACGTTCTATCACTATGGTTTGTGTCCTATTGAAGTAGCCCCAAGCAGAGACTGACGAGAATCACATTCATTGAAAGGGGTTGCCAAGCTTCCAAAAAACTACGAGTTTCCGGAAATCTCAGCAAAGAGTTTTTCACCAAATCTTCATGATACTGGCAGGTAATGATCAGTACACCAATCCCACTTGGCTCACCAAATTTCGTTCTACTAGGTTAAACCGTTCCTTTGCAGTAACCGTTTCCATGTTTAGGTTTCACTCTGTTTTCTCCTATATGGATACATGTAGTTGGAACTCTAAATCAAGCACTGTTTGTGCTAGCTCTTTGAAACTTGGCACAATAATGTAGTTCCAAGTTCTATTGCTATGGTTTGTGTCCTATGGAAGTAGCCCAAAGAAGAGACTGACGAGAATCAAATTCATTGAAATGGGTTGCCAAGCTTCCAAAAAACTACGAGTTTCCTGAAATCTCAGCAAACATTTTTTCACCCAATCTTGATGATACTGGCAGGTAATGATCAGTACACCAGTCCCACTTGGCTCACCAAATTTCGTTCTTCTAGGTTATACCGTTCTTTGCAGTAACCGTTTTCATGTTTAGGTTTCACTCTGTTTTCTCCTTTATGGATACATGTAGTTGGAACTCTAAATCAAACACGGTTTGTGCTAGTTCTTTGAAACTTGGCACAATAATGTAGTTCCAAGTTCTATCGCTATGGTTTGTGTCCTATTGAAGTAGCCCCAAGCAGAGACTGACGAGAATCACATTCATTGAAAGGGGTTGCCAAGCTTCCAAAAACTACGAGTTTCCGGAAATACAGCAAATATTTTTTCACCCAATCTTGATGATACTTGCAAGTAATGATCACTACACCAGTCCCACTGGCTGACCAAATTTCGTTCTTCAAGGGTAAACCGTCCTTTGCAGTAACCGTTTTCATGTTTAGGTTTCACTCTGTTTTCTCCTATATGGATACATGTAGTTGGAACTCTAAATCAAACACGGTTTGTGCTAGCTCTTTGAAACTTGGCACAATAATGTAGTTCCAAGTTCTATCGCTATGGTTTGTGTCCTATTGAAGTATCCCCAAGCAGAGACTGACGAGAATCACATTCATTGAAAGGGGTTGCCAAGCTGCCAAAAAACTACGAGTTTCCTGAAATCTCAGCAAACATTTTTTCACCCAATCTTGATGATACTTGCAGGTAATGATCAGTACAGCAGTTTCACTTGGATGACCAAATTTCGTTCTTCTAGGTTAAACCGTTCCTTTGCAGTAACCGTTTTCATGTTTAGGTTTCACTCTGGTTTATCCTATATGGATACATGTAGTTGGAACTCTAAATCAAACACGGTTTGTGCTAGCTCTTTGAAACTTGACACAATAATGCAGTTCCAAGTTCTATCGCTGTGGTTTGTGTCCTATGGAAGTAGCCCAAAGCAGAGACTGATGAGAATCACATTCATTGAAATGGGTTGCCAAGCTTCCAAAAAACTACGCGTTTCCTGAAATCTCAGCAAACATTTTTTCACCCAATCTTGATGATACTTGCAGGTAATGATCAGTACACCAGTCCCACTTGGCTCACCAAATTTCGTTCTTCTAGGTTAAACCGTTCTTTGCAGTAACCGTTTTCATGTTTAGGTTTCACTCTGTTTTTCTCCTATATGGATACATGTAGTTGGAACTCTAAATCAAACACAGTTTGTGCTAGCTCCTAGAAACTTGACACAATAATGCAGTTCCAAGTTCTATCGCTATGGTTTGTGTCCTATGGAAGTAGCCAAAGCAGAGACTGACGAGAATCACATTCATTGAAATGGGGTTGCCAAGCTTCCAAAAAACTACGAGTTCCTGAAATCTCAGCAAACATTTTTCACCCAATCTTGATGATACTGGCAGTAATGATCAGTACACCAGTCCGACTTGGCTGACCAAATTTCGTTCTTCTAGGTTATACCGTTCTTTGCAGTAACCGTTTTCATTTTTAGGTTTCACTCTGTTTCTCCTATATGGATATATGTAGTTGGAACTCTAAATCAAACACGGTTTGTGCTAGTTCTTTGAAACTTGGCACAATAATGTAGTTCCAAGTTCTATCGCTATGGTTTGTGTCCTATTGAAGTAGCCCCAAGCAGAGACTGACGAGAAAAACTTTCATTGAAAGGGGTTGCCAAGCTTCCAAAAAACTACGAGTTTCCGGAAATCTCAGCAAAGAGTTTTTCACCCAATCTTCATGATACTGGCAGGTAATGATCAGTACACCAATCCCACTTGGCTCACCAAATTTCGATCTTCTAGGTTAAACCGTTCCTTTGCAGTAACCCTTTCCATGTTTAGGTTTCACTCTGTTTTCTCCGATATGGATACATGTAGTTGGAACTCTAAATCAAGCACGGTTTGTGCTGGCTATTTGAAACTTGGCACAATAATGTAGTTCCAAGTTCTATTGCTATGGTTTGTGTCCTATTGAACTAGCCCCAAGCAGAGACTGACGAGAATCACATTCATTGAAAGGGGTTGCCAAGCTTCCAAAAACTACGAGTTTCCTGAAATCTCAGCAAATATTTTTTCACCCAAACTTGATGATACTGGCAGGTAATGATCAGTACACCAGTCCCACTTGGCTCACCAAATTTCGTTCTTCTAGGTTATACCGTTCTTTGCAGTAACCGTTTTTATGTTTAGGTTTCACTCTGTTTTCTCCTATATGGATACATGTAGTTGGAACTCTAAATCAAACACGGTTTGTGCTAGTTCTTTGAAACTTGGCACAATAATGTAGTTCCAAGTTCTATCGCTATGGTTTGTGTCCTATGGAAGTAGCCCCAAGCAGAGACTGACGAGAATCACTTTCATTGAAAGGGGTTGCCAAGCTTCAAAAAACTACGAGTTTCCGGAAATCTCAGCAAAGAGTTTTTCACCCAATCTTCATGATACTGGCAGGTAATGATCAGTACACCAATCCCACTTGGCTCACCAAATTTCGTTCTTCTAGGTTAAACCGTTCCTTTGCAGTAACCCTTTCCATGTTTAGGTTTCACTCTGTTTTCTCCTATATGGATACATGTAGTTGGAACTCTAAATCAAGCACGGTGTTTTGCTAGCTATTTGAAACTTGGCACAATAATGTAGTTCCAAGTTCTATTTCTATGGTTTGTGTCCTGTTTAGGTAGCCCCAAGCAGAGACTGACGAGAATCACTTTCATTGAAAAGGGGTTGCCAAGCTTCGAAAAAAATACTAGTTTCCGGAAATCTCAGCAAACATTTTTTGACCCAATCATGATGATAATGCTGGTAATGATCACTACACCAATTCCATTGGCCCATCAAAATTCGTTCTTCTAGGTTAAACCGTTCCTTTGCAGTAACCGTTTTCATGTTTAGGTTTCACTCTGTTTTCTCCTATATGGATACATGTAGTTGGAACTCTAAATCAAACACGGTTTGTGCTAGCTCTTTGAAACTTGACACCATAATGCAGTTCCAAGTTCTATCGCTGTGGTTTGTGTCCTATGGAAGTAGCCCAAAGAGAGACTGATGAGAATCACATTCATTGAAATGGGTTGCCAAGCTTCCAAAAAACTACGAGTTTCCTGAAATCGCAGCAAACATTTTTTCACCCAATATTGATGATACTTGCAGGTAATGATCAGTACACCAGTCCCACTTGGCTCACCAAATTTCGTTCTTCTAGGTTAAACCGTTCTTTGCACTAACCGTTTTCATGTTTAGGTTTCACTCTGTTTTCTCCTATATGGATACATGTAGTTGGAACTCTAAATCAAACACAGTTTGTGCTAGCTCCTTGAAACTTGACACAATAATGCAGTTCCAAGTTCTATCGCTATGGTTTGTGTCCTATGGAAGTAGCCAAAGCAGAGACTGACGAGAATCACATTCATTGAAATGGGTTGCCAAGCTTCCAAAAAACTAAGAGTTTCCTGAAATCTCAGCAAACATTTTTTCACCCAATCTTGATGATACTGGCAGGTAATGATCAGTACACCAGTCCCACTTGGCTGACCAAATTTCGTTCTTCTAGGTTATACCGTTCTTTGCAGTAACCGTTTTCATTTTTAGGTTTCACTCTGTTTTCTCCTATATGGATACATGTAGTTGGAACTCTAAATCAAGCATGGTTTGTGCTAGCTATTTGAAACTTGGCACAATAATGTAGTTCCAAGTTCTATTGCTATGGTATGTGTCCTATTGAACTAGCCACAAGCAGAGACTGACGAGAATCACATTCATTGAAAGGGGTTGCCAAGCTTCCAAAAACTACGAGTTTCCTGAAATCTCAGCAAACATTTTTTCACCCAATCTTGATGATACTGGCAGGTAATGATCAGTACACCAATCCCACTTGGCTCATCAAATTTCGTTCTTCTAGGTTAAACCGTTCCTTTGCAGTAACCGTTTTCAATTTTAGGTTTCACTCTGTTTTCTCCTATATGGATACATGTAGTTGGAACTCTAAATCAAACACGGTTTGTGCTAGCTCTTTGAAACTTGGCACAATAATGTAGTTCCAAGTTCTATCCCTATGGTTTGTGTCCTATTTAAGTGACCCAAGCAGAGACTGACGAGAATCACTTTCATTGATAGGGGTTGCCAAGCTTCCAAAAAACTACTAGTTTCCGGAAATCTCAGCAAACATTTTTTCACCCAATCTTGATGATACTGCTGGTAATGATCACTACACCAATTCCACTTGGCTCATCAAAGTTGGTTCTTCTAGGTTAAACCGTTTATTTGCATTAACCGTTTTCATGTTTAGGTTCACTCTGTTTTCTCCTATATGGATACATGTAGTTGGAACTCTAAATCAAACACGGTTTGTGCTAGCTCTTTGAAACTTGGCACAATAATGTAGTTCCACGTTCTATCGCTATGGTTTGTGTCCTATTGAAGTAGCCCCAAGCAGAGACTGACGAGAATCACATTCATTGAAAGGGGTTGCCAAGCTTCCAAAAAACTACGAGTTTCCTGAAATCTCAGCAAACATTTTTTCACCCAATCTTGATGATACTTGCAGGTAATGATCAGTACAGCAGTCCCACTTGGATGACTAAATTTCGTTCTTGTACGTTAAACCGTTCCTTTGCAGTAACCGTTTTCATGTTTAGGTTTCACTCTGTTTTATCCTATATGGATACATGTAGTTGGAACTCTAAATCAAACACGGTTTGTGCTAGTTCTTTGAAACTTGGCACAATAATGTAGTTCCAAGTTCTATCGCTATGGTTAGTGTCCTATTGAAGTAGCCCCAAGCAGAGACTGACGAGAATCACTTTCATTGAAAGGGGTTGCCAAGCTTCCAAAAAACTACGAGTTTCCGGAAATCTCAGCAAAGAGTTTTTCACCCAATCTTCATGATACTGGCAGGTAATGATCAGTACACCAATCCCACTTGGCTCACCATATTTCGTTCTTCTAGGTTAAACCGTTCCTTTGCAGTAACCGTTTTCATGTTTAGGTTTCACTCTGTTTTCTCCTATATGGATACACGTAGTTGGAACTGTAAATCAAACACGGTTTGTGCTAGCTCTTTGAAACTTGGCACAATAATGTAGTTCCAAGTTCTATTGCTATGGTTTGTGTCCTATGGAAGTAGCCCAAAGCAGAGACTGACGAGAATCACATTCATTGAAATGGGTTGCCAAGGTTCCAAAAAACTACGAGTTTCCTGAAATCTCAGCAAACATTTTTTTACCCAATCTTGATGATACTGGCAGTTAATGATCAGTACACCAATCCCACTTGGCTCACCAAATTTCGTTCTTCTAGGTTAAACCGTTCCTTTGCAGTAACCGTTTTCATGTTTAGGTTTCACTCTGTTTTCTCCTATATGGATACATGTAGTTGGAACTCTAAATCAAACACGGTTTGTGCTAGTTCTTTGAAACTTGGCACAATAATGTAGTTCCAAGTTCTATCGCTATGGTTTGTGTCCTATTGAAGTAGCCCCAAGCAGAGACTGACGAGAATCACATTCATTGAAAGGGGTTGCCAAGCTTCCAAAAACTACGAGTTTCCGGAAATCCAGCAAACATTTTTTCACCCAATCTTGATGATACTTGCAAGTAATGATCACTACACCAGTCCCACTTGGCTGACCAAATTTCGTTCTTCAAGGTTAAACCGTCCTTTGCAGTAACCGTTTTCATGTTTAGGTTTCACTCTGCTTTCTCCTATATGGATACATGTAGTTGGAACTCTAAATCAAACACGGTTTGTGCTAGCTCTTTGAAACTTGGCACAATAATGTAGTTCCAAGTTCTATTGCTTTGGTTTGTGTCCCATTGAAGTAGCCCCAAGCAGAGACTGACGAGAATCACATTCATTGAAAGGGGTTGCCAAGCTTCCAAAAAACTACGAGTTTCCGTAAATCTCAGCAAACATTTTTTCACCCAATCTTCATGATACTGGCAGGTAATGTTCAGTACACCAGTCCCACTTGGCTCACCAAATTTCGTTCTTCTAGGTTAAACCGTTCTTTGCAGTAACCGTTTTCATGTTTAGGTTTCACTCTGTTTTCTCCTATATGGATACATGTAGTTGGAACTCTAAATCAACCACGGTTTGTGCTAGCTCTTTGAAACTTGGCACAATAATGTAGTTCCAAGTTCTATTGCTATGGTTTGTGTCCTATTGAACTAGCCCCAAGCAGAGACTGACGAGAATCACTTTCATTGAAAGGGGTTGCCAAGCTTCCAAATACTACGAGTTTCCTGAAATCTCAGCAAACATTTTTTCACCCAATCTTGATGATACTGGCAGGTAATGATCAGTACACCAATCCCACTTGGCTCATCAAATTTCGTTCTTCTAGGTTAAACCGTTCCTTTGCAGTAACCGTTCTCATGTTTAGGTTTCACTCTGTTTTCTCCTACAAGGATACATGTAGTTGGAACTCTAAATCAAACACGGTTTGTGCTAGCTCTTTGAAACTTGGCACAATAATGTAGTTCCAAGTTCAATCCCTATGGTTTGTGTCCTATTAAATAGCCCCAAGCAGAGACTGACGAGAACCACTTTCATTGATAGGGGTTGCCAAGCTTCCAAAAAACTACTAGTTTCCGGAAATCTCAGCAAACATTTTTTCACCCAATCTTCATGATACTGCTGGTAATGATCACTACACCAATTCCACTTGGCTCATCAAAATTCGTTCTTCTAGGTTAAACCGTTCCTTTGCAGTAACTGTTTTCAATTTTAGGTTTCACTCTGTTTTCTCCTATATGGATACATGTAGTTGGAACTCTAAATCAACCACGGTTTGTGCTAGCTATTTGAAACTTGGCACAATAATGTAGTTCCAAGTTCTATTGCTATGGTTTGTGTCCTATTGAACTAGCCCCAAGCAGAGACTGACGAGAATCACATTCATTGAAAGGGGTTGCCAAGCTTCCAAATACTACGAGTTTCCTGAAATCTCAGCAAACATTTTTTCACCCAATCTTGATGATACTGGCAGGTAATGATCAGTACACCAATCCCACTTGGCTCATCAAATTTCGTTCTTCTAGGTTAAACCGTTCCTTTGCAGTAACCGTTCTCATGTTTAGGTTTCACTCTGTTTTCTCCTACATGGATACATGTAGTTGGAACTCTAAATCAAACACGGTTTGTGCTAGCTCTTTGAAACTTGGCACAATAATGTAGTTCCAAGTTCTATCCCTATGGTTTGTGTCCTATTTAAGTAGCCCCAAGCAGAGACTGACGAGAACCACTTTCATTGATAGGGGTTGCCAAGCTTCCAAAAAACTACTAGTTTCC
>NW_027553350.1:0-40551 GCF_045843805.1 Urocitellus parryii
TGGCAACCCCTTTCAATGAAAGTGATTTTCGTCAGTCTCTGCTTGGGCTACTTCAATAGAACACAAACCATAGCGATAGAACTTGGAACTACATTATTGTGCCAAGTTTCAAAGAGCTAGCACAAACCGTGTTTGATTTAGAGTTCCAACTACATGTATCCATATAGGAGAAAAGAGAGTGAAACCAAAACATGAAAACAGTTACTGCAAAAGAACGATTTAATCTAGAAGAACGAAATTTGGTGAGCCAACTGGGATTGGTGTACTGATCATTACCTGAGAGTATCATCAAGATTGGGTGAAAAAACGTTTGCTGAGATTTCAGGAAACTCGTAGTTTTGTGGAAGCTTGGCAACCCCTTTCAATGAAAGTGATTCTCGTCAGTCTCTGCTTGGGGCTACTTCAATAGGACACGAACCATAGCGATAGAACGTGGAACTACATTATTGTGCCATGTTTCAAAGAGCTAGCACAAACCGTGTTTGATTTAGAGTTCCAACTACTTGTATCCATATAGGAGAAAACAGAGTGAAACCTAAACATGAAAACCGTTACTGCAAAGGAACGGTTTAACCTAGAAGAACGAAATTTGGTGAGCCAAGTGTGGTTGGTGTACTTATCATTACCTGCCAGTATCATCAAGATTGGGTGAAAAAATGTTTGCTGAGATTTCAGGAAACTCGTAGTTTTTGGGAAGCTTGGCAACCCCTTTCAATGAAAGTGATTTTCGTCAGTCTCTGCTTGGGGCTACTTCAATAGAACACAAACCATAGCGATAGAACTTGGAACTACATTATTGTGCCAAGTTTCAAAGAGCTAGCACAAACCGTGTTTGATTTAGAGTTCCAACTACATGTATCCATATAGGAGAAAACAGAGTGAAACCTAAACATGAAAATGGTTACTGCAAAAGAACGATTTAATCTAGAAGAACGAAATTTGGTGAGCCAAGTTGGATTGGTGTACTGATCATTACCTGAAAGTATCATCAAGATTGGGTGAAAAAACGTTTGCTGAGATTTCAGGAAACTCGTAGTTTTGTGGAAGCTTGGCAACCCCTTTCAATGAAAGGGATTCTCATCAGTCTCTGCTTGGGGCTACTTCAATAGAACACAAACCATAGCGATAGAACTTGGAACATCATTATTGTGCCATGTTTCAAAGAGCTAGCACAAACCGTGTTTGATTTAGAGTTCCAACTACATGTATCCATATAGGAGAAAACAGAGTGAAACCTAAAAATGAAAACGGTTACTGCAAAGGAACAGTTTAACCAAGAAGAACGAAATTTATTGAGTCAAGTGGGATTGGTGTACTGATCATTACCTGAAAGTATCATCAAGATTGGGTGAAAAAACGTTTGCTGAGATTTCAGGAAACTCGTAGTTTTGTGGAAGCTTGGCAACCCCTTTCAATGAAAGTGATTCTCGTCAGTCTCTGCTTGGGGCTAATTCAATAGGACACGAACCATAGTGATAGAACGTGGATCTACATTATTGTGCCATGTTTCAAAGAGCTAGCACAAACCGTGTTTGATTTAGAGTTCCAACTACATGTATCCATATAGGAGAAAACAGAGTGAAACCTAAACATGAAAACGGTTACTGCAAAGGAACGGTTTAACCTAGAAGAACGAAATTTGGTGAGCCAAGTGTGGTTATTGTACTTATCATTACCTGCCAGTATCATCAAGATTGGGTGAAAAAACGTTTGCTGAGATTTCAGGAAAGACGTAGTTTTGTGGAAGCTTGGCAACCCCTTTCAATGAAAGTGATTCTCGTCAGTCTCTGCTTGGGGCTACTTCAATAGAACACAAACCATAGCGATAGAACTTGGAACTACATTATTGTGCCAAGTTTCAAAGAGCTAGCACAAACCGTGTTTGATTTAGAGTTCCAACTACATGTATCCATATAGGAGAAACAGAGTGAAACCTAAACATGAAAACGGTTACTGCAAAAGAACGATTTAATCTAGAAGAACGAAATTTGGTGAGCCAAGTGGGATTGGTGTTCTGATCATTACTTGAAAGTATCATTAAGATTGGGTGAAAAAACGTTTGCTGAGATTTCAGGAAACTCGTAGTTTTGTGGAAGCTTGGCAACCCCTTTCAATGAAAGTGATTCTCGTCGGTCTCTACTTGGGGCTAATTCAATAGGACACGAACCATAGTGATAGAACGTGGATCTACATTATTGTGCCATGTTTCAAAGAGCTAGCACAAACCGTGTTTGATTTAGAGTTCCAACTACATGTATCCATATAGGAGAAAACAGAGTGAAACCTAAACATGAAAACGGTTACTGCAAAGGAACGGTTTAACCTAGAAGAACGAAATTTGGTGAGCCAAGTGTGGTTGGTGTACTTATCATTACCTGCCAGTATCATCAAGATTGGGTGAAAAAACGTTTGCTGAGATTTCAGGAAACACGTAGTTTTGTGGAAGCTTTTCAACCCCTTTCAATGAAAGTGATTCTCGTCAGTCTCTGCTTGGGGCTACTTCAATAGAACACAAACCATAGCGATAGAACTTGGAACATCATTATTGTGCCATGTTTCAAAGAGCTAGCACAAACCGTGTTTGATTTAGAGTTCCAACTACATGTATCCATATAGGAGAAAACAGAGTGAAACCTAAAAATGAAAACGGTTACTGCAAAGGAACAGTTTAACCAAGAAGAACGAAATTTGGTGAGTCAAGTGGGATTGGTGTACTGATCATTACCTGAAAGTATCATCAAGATTGGGTTAAAAAACGTTTGCTGAGATTTCAGGAAACTCGTAGTTTTTGGGAAGCTTGGCAACCCTTTCAATGAAAGTGATTTTCGTCAGTCTCTGCTTGGGGCTACTTCAATAGAACACAAACCATAGCGATAGAACTTGGAACTACATTATTGTGCCAAGTTTCAAAGAGCTAGCACAAACCGTGTTTGATTTAGAGTTCCAACTACATGTATCCATATAGGAGAAAAGAGAGTGAAACCAAAACATGAAAACAGTTACTGCAAAAGAACGATTTAATCTAGAAGAACGAAATTTGGTGAGCCAACTGGGATTGGTGTACTGATCATTACCTGAGAGTATCATCAAGATTGGGTGAAAAAACGTTTGCTGAGATTTCAGGAAACTCGTAGTTTTGTGGAAGCTTGGCAACCCCTTTCAATGAAAGTGATTCTCGTCAGTCTCTGCTTGGGGCTACTTCAATAGGACACGAACCATAGCGATAGAACGTGGAACTACATTATTGTGCCATGTTTCAAAGAGCTAGCACAAACCGTGTTTGATTTAGAGTTCCAACTACTTGTATCCATATAGGAGAAAACAGAGTGAAACCTAAATATGAAAACCGTTACTGCAAAGGAACGGTTTAACCTAGAAGAACGAAATTTGGTGAGCCAAGTGTGGTTGGTGTACTTATCATTACCTGCCAGTATCATCAAGATTGGGTGAAAAAATGTTTGCTGAGATTTCAGGAAACTCGTAGTTTTTGGGAAGCTTGGCAACCCCTTTCAATGAAAGTGATTTCGTCAGTCTCTGCTTGGGGCTACTTCAATAGAACACAAACCATAGCGATAGAACTTGGAACTACATTATTGTGCCAAGTTTCAAAGAGCTAGCACAAACCGTGTTTGATTTAGAGTTCCAACTACATGTATCCATATAGGAGAAAACAGAGTGAAACCTAAACATGAAAATGGTTACTGCAAAAGAACGATTTAATCTAGAAGAACGAAATTTGGTGAGCCAATTGGGATTGGTGTACTGATCATTACCTGAAAGTATCATCAAGATTGGGTGAAAAAACGTTTGCTGAGATTTCAGGAAACTCGTAGTTTTGTGGAAGCTTGGCAACCCTTTCAATGAAAGGGATTCTCGTCAGTCTCTGCTTGGGGCTACTTCAATAGAACACAAACCATAGCGATAGAACTTGGAACATCATTATTGTGCCATGTTTCAAAGAGCTAGCACAAACCGTGTTTGATTTAGAGTTCCAACTACATGTATCCATATAGGAGAAAACAGAGTGAAACCTAAAAATGAAAACGGTTACTGCAAAGGAACAGTTTAACCAAGAAGAACGAAATTTATTGAGTCAAGTGGGATTGGTGTACTGATCATTACCTGAAAGTATCATCAAGATTGGGTTAAAAAACGTTTGCTGAGATTTCAGGAAACTCGTAGTTTTTGGGAAGCTTGGCAACCCCTTTCAATGAAAGTGATTTTCGTCAGTCTCTGCTTGGGGCTACTTCAATAGAACACAAACCATAGCGATAGAACTTGGAACTACATTATTGTGCCAAGTTTCAAAGAGCTAGCACAAACCGTGTTTGATTTAGAGTTCCAACTACATGTATCCATATAGGAGAAAAGAGAGTGAAACCAAAACATGAAAACAGTTACTGCAAAAGAACGATTTAATCTAGAAGAACGAAATTTGGTGAGCCAAGTGGGATTGGTGTACTGATCATTACCTGAGAGTATCATCAAGATTGGGTGAAAAAACGTTTGCTGAGATTTCAGGAAACTCGTAGTTTTGTGGAAGCTTGGCAACCCCTTTCAATGAAAGTGATTCTCGTCAGTCTCTGCTTGGGGCTACTTCAATAGGACACGAACCATAGCGATAGAACGTGGAACTACATTATTGTGCCATGTTTCAAAGAGCTAGCACAAACCGTGTTTGATTTAGAGTTCCAACTACATGTATCCATGTAGGAGATAACAGAGTGAAACCTAAACATGAAAACGGTTACTGCAAAGGAACGGTTTTACCTAGAAGAACGAAATTTGGTGAGCCAAGTGTGGTTGGTGTACTTATCATTACCTGCCAGTATCATCAAGATTGGGTGAAAAAATGTTTGCTGAGATTTCAGGAAACTCGTAGTTTTTGGGAAGCTTGGCAACCCCTTTCAATGAAAGTGATTTTCGTCAGTCTCTGCTTGGGGCTACTTCAATAGAACACAAACCATAGCGATAGAACTTGGAACTACATTATTGTGCCAAGTTTCAAAGAGCTAGCACAAACCGTGTTTGATTTAGAGTTCCAACTACATGTATCCATATAGGAGAAAACAGAGTGAAACCTAAACATGAAAACGGTTACTGCAAAAGAACGATTTAATCTAGAAGAACGAAATTTGGTGAGCCAAGTGGGATTGGTGTACTGATCATTACTTGAAAGTATCATCAAGATTGGGTGAAAAAACGTTTGCTGAGATTTCAGGAAACTCGTAGTTTTGTGGAAGCTTGGCAACCCCTTTCAATGAAAGTGATTCTCGTCAGTGTCTGCTTGGGGCTAATTCAATAGGACACGAACCATAGTGATAGAACGTGGATCTACATTATTGTGCCATGTTTCAAAGAGCTAGCACAAACCGTGTTTGATTTAGAGTTCCAACTACATGTATCCATGTAGGAGATAACAGAGTGAAACCTAAACATGAAAACGGTTACTGCAAAGGAACGGTTTTACCTAGAAGAACGAAATTTGGTGAGCCAAGTGTAGTTGGTGTACTTATCATTACCTGCCAGTATCATCAAGATTGGGTGAAAAAACGTTTGCTGAGATTTCAGGAAACTCGTAGTTTTGTGGAAGCTTGGCAACAACTTTCAATGAAAGTGATTCTCGTCAGTCTCTGCTTGGGGCTACTTCAATAGAACAAAAAACCATAGCGATAGAACTTGGAACTACATTATTGTGCCATGTTTCAAAGAGCTAGCACAAACCGTGTTTGATTTAGAGTTCCAACTACATGTATCCATATAGGAGAAAACAGAGTGAAACCTAAAAATGAAAACGGTTACTGCAAAGGAACAGTTTAACCAAGAAGAACGAAATTTGGTGAGTCAAGTGGAATTTGTGTACTGATCATTACCTGAAAGTATCATCAAGATTGGGTGAAAAAACGTTTGCTGAGATTTCAGGAAACTCGTAGTTTTTGGAAGCTTGGAAACCCCTTTCAATGAAAGTGATTTTCGTCAGTCTCTGCTTGGGGCTACTTCAATAGAACACAAACCATAGCGATAGAACTTGGAACTACATTATTGTGCAAAGTTTCAAAGAGCTAGCACAAACCGTGTTTGATTTAGTGTTCCAACTACATGTATCCATATAGGAGAAAACAGAGTGAAACCTAAACATGAAAACGGTTACTGCAAAAGAACGATTTAATCTAGAAGAACGAAATTTGGTGAGCCAAGTGGGATTGGTGTACTGATCATTACCTGAAAGTATCATCAAGATTGGGTGAAAAAACGTTTGCTGAGATTTCAGGAAACTCGTAGTTTTGTGGAAGCTTGGCAACCCCTTTCAATGAAAGGGATTCTCGTCAGTCTCTGCTTGGGGCTACTTCAATAGGACACGAACCATAGCGATAGAACGTGGAACTACATTATTGTGCCATGTTTCAAAGAGCTAGCACAAACCGTGTTGATTTAGAGTTCCAACTACATGTATCCATATAGGAGAAAACAGAGTGAAACCTAAACATGAAAATGGTTACTGCAAAGGAACGGTTTAACCTAGAAGAACGAAATTTGGTGAGCCAAGTGTGGTTGGTGTACTTATCATTACCTGCCAGTATCATCAAGATTGGGTGAAAAAATGTTTGCTGAGATTTCAGGAAACTCGTAGTTTTTGGGAAGCTTGGCAACCCCTTTCAATGAAAGTGATTTTCGTCAGTCTCTGCTTGGGGCTACTTCAATAGAACACAAACCATAGCGATAGAACTTGGAACTACATTATTGTGCCAAGTTTCAAAGAGCTAGCACAAACCGTGTTTGATTTAGAGTTCCAACTACATGTATCCATATAGGAGAAAAGAGAGTGAAACCAAAACATGAAAACAGTTACTGCAAAAGAACGATTTAATCTAGAAGAACGAAATTTGGTGAGCCAACTGGGATTGGTGTACTGATCATTACCTGAGAGTATCATCAAGATTGGGTGAAAAAACGTTTGCTGAGATTTCAGGAAACTCGTAGTTTTGTGGAAGCTTGGCAACCCCTTTCAATGAAAGTGATTCTCGTCAGTCTCTGCTTGGGGCTACTTCAATAGGACACGAACCATAGCGATAGAACGTGGAACTACATTATTGTGCCATGTTTCAAAGAGCTAGCACAAACCGTGTT
Source organism: Urocitellus parryii (assembly GCF_045843805.1). Taxonomy (NCBI): domain Eukaryota; kingdom Metazoa; phylum Chordata; class Mammalia; order Rodentia; family Sciuridae; genus Urocitellus; species Urocitellus parryii. The sequence goes on from NW_027553350.1 coordinate 7,129, forward strand.
TGATTTAGAGTTCCAACTACTTGTATCCATATAGGAGAAAACAGAGTGAAACCTAAATATGAAAACCGTTACTGCAAAGGAACGGTTTAACCTAGAAGAACGAAATTTGGTGAGCCAAGTGTGGTTGGTGTACTTATCATTACCTGCCAGTATCATCAAGATTGGGTGAAAAAATGTTTGCTGAGATTTCAGGAAACTCGTAGTTTTTGGGAAGCTTGGCAACCCCTTTCAATGAAAGTGATTTTCGTCAGTCTCTGCTTGGGGCTACTTCAATAGAACACAAACCATAGCGATAGAACTTGGAACTACATTATTGTGCCAAGTTTCAAAGAGCTAGCACAAACCGTGTTTGATTTAGAGTTCCAACTACATGTATCCATATAGGAGAAAACAGAGTGAAACCTAAACATGAAAAATGGTTACTGCAAAAGAACGATTTAATCTAGAAGAACGAAATTTGGTGAGCCAAGTGGGATTGGTGTACTGATCATTACCTGAAAGTATCATCAAGATTGGGTGAAAAAACGTTTGCTGAGATTTCAGGAAACTCGTAGTTTTGTGGAAGCTTGGCAACCCCTTTCAATGAAAGGGATTCTCGTCAGTCTCTGCTTGGGGCTACTTCAATAGAACACAAACCATAGCGATAGAACTTGGAACATCATTATTGTGCCATGTTTCAAAGAGCTAGCACAAACCGTGTTTGATTTAGAGTTCCAACTACATGTATCCATATAGGAGAAAACAGAGTGAAACCTAAAAATGAAAACGGTTACTGCAAAGGAACAGTTTAACCAAGAAGAACGAAATTTATTGAGTCAAGTGGGATTGGTGTACTGATCATTACCTGAAAGTATCATCAAGATTGGGTTAAAAAACGTTTGCTGAGATTTCAGGAAACTCGTAGTTTTTGGGAAGCTTGGCAACCCCTTTCAATGAAAGTGATTTTCGTCAGTCTCTGCTTGGGGCTACTTCAATAGAACACAAACCATAGCGATAGAACTTGGAACTACATTATTGTGCCAAGTTTCAAAGAGCTAGCACAAACCGTGTTTGATTTAGAGTTCCAACTACATGTATCCATATAGGAGAAAAGAGAGTGAAACCAAAACATGAAAACAGTTACTGCAAAAGAACGATTTAATCTAGAAGAACGAAATTTGGTGAGCCAAGTGGGATTGGTGTACTGATCATTACCTGAGAGTATCATCAAGATTGGGTGAAAAAACGTTTGCTGAGATTTCAGGAAACTCGTAGTTTTGTGGAAGCTTGGCAACCCCTTTCAATGAAAGTGATTCTCGTCAGTGTCTGCTTGGGGCTAATTCAATAGGACACGAACCATAGTGATAGAACGTGGATCTACATTATTGTGCCATGTTTCAAAGAGCTAGCACAAACCGTGTTTGATTTAGAGTTCCAACTACATGTATCCATGTAGGAGATAACAGAGTGAAACCTAAACATGAAAACGGTTACTGCAAAGGAACGGTTTTACCTAGAAGAACGAAATTTGGTGAGCCAAGTGTGGTTGGTGTACTTATCATTACCTGCCAGTATCATCAAGATTGGGTGAAAAAACGTTTGCTGAGATTTCAGGAAACTCGTAGTTTTTGTGGAAGCTTGGCAACAACTTTCAATGAAAGTGATTCTCGTCAGTCTCTGCTTGGGGCTACTTCAATAGAACAAAAAACCATAGCGATAGAACTTGGAACTACATTATTGTGCCATGTTTCAAAGAGCTAGCACAAACCGTGTTTGATTTAGAGTTCCAACTACATGTATCCATATAGGAGAAAACAGAGTGAAACCTAAAAATGAAAACGGGTACTGCAAAGGAACAGTTTAACCAAGAAGAACGAAATTTGGTGAGTCAAGTGGAATTTGTGTACTGATCATTACCTGAAAGTATCATCAAGATTGGGTGAAAAAACGTTTGCTGAGATTTCAGGAAACTCGTAGTTTTTGGAAGCTTGGAAACCCCTTTCAATGAAAGTGATTTTCGTCAGTCTCTGCTTGGGGGCTACTTCAATAGAACACAAACCATAGCGATAGAACTTGGAACTACATTATTGTGCAAAGTTTCAAAGAGCTAGCACAAACCGTGTTTGATTTAGTGTTCCAACTACATGTATCCATATAGGAGAAAACAGAGTGAAACTAAACATGAAAACGGTTACTGCAAAAGAACGATTTAATCTAGAAGAACGAAATTTGGTGAGCCAAGTGGGATTGGTGTACTGATCATTACCTGAAAGTATCATCAAGATTGGGTGAAAAAACGTTTGCTGAGATTTCAGGAAACTCGTAGTTTTGTGGAAGCTTGGCAACCCCTTTCAATGAAAGGGATTCTCGTCAGTCTCTGCTTGGGGCTACTTCAATAGGACACGAACCATAGCGATAGAACGTGGAACTACATTATTGTGCCATGTTTCAAAGAGCTAGCACAAACCGTGTTTGATTTAGAGTTCCAACTACATGTATCCATATAGGAGAAAACAGAGTGAAACCTAAACATGAAAATGGTTACTGCAAAGGAACGGTTTAACCTAGAAGAACGAATTTGGTGAGCCAAGTGTGGTTGGTGTACTTATCATTACCTGCCAGTATCATCAAGATTGGGTGAAAAAATGTTTGCTGAGATTTCAGGAAACTCGTAGTTTTTGGGAAGCTTGGCAACCCCTTTCAATGAAAGTGATTTTCGTCAGTCTCTGCTTGGGGCTACTTCAATAGAACACAAACATAGCGATAGAACTTGGAACTACATTATTGTGCCAAGTTTCAAAGAGCTAGCACAAACCGTGTTTGATTTAGAGTTCCAACCTACATGTATACATATAGGAAAAACAGAGTGAAACCTAAACATGAAAACGGTTACTGCAAAAGAACGATTTAATCTAGAAGAACGAAATTTGGTGAGCCAAGTGGGATTGGTGTACTGATCATTACGTGAAAGTATCATCAAGATTGGGTGAAAAAACGTTTGCTGAGATTTCAGGAAACTCGTAGGTTTTGTGGAAGCTTGGCAACCCTTTCAATGAAAGTGATTTTCGTCAGTCTCTGCTTGGGGCTACTTCAATAGGACACAAACCATAGCGATAGAACTTGGAACTACATTATTGTGCCAAGTTTCAAAGAGCTAGCACAAACTTGTTTGATTTAGAGTTCCAACTACTTGTATCCATATAGGAGAAAACAGAGTGAAACCTAAACATGAAAACGGTTACTGCAAAAGAATGATTTAATCTAGAAGAACGAAATTTGGTGAGCCAAGTGTGGTTGGTGTACTTATCATTACCTGCCAGTATCATCAAGATTGGGTGAAAAAAGGTTGCTGAGATTTCAGGAAACTCGTAGTTTTGTGGAAGCTTGGCAACCCCTTTCAATGAAAGTGATTCTCGTCAGTCTCTGCTTGGGGCTACTTCAATAGAACACAAACCATAGCGATAGAACTTGGAACTACATTATTGTGCCAAGTTTCAAAGAGCTAGCACAAACCGTGTTTGATTAGAGTTCCAACTACTTGTATCCATATAGGAGAAAACAGAGTGAAACCTAAACATGAAAAGGGTTACTGCAAAAGAACGATTTAATCTAGAAGAACGAAATTTGGTGAGCCAAGTGGGATTGGTGTACTGATCATTACCTGAAAGTATCATCAAGATTGGGTGAAAAAACGTTTGCTGAGATTTCAGGAAACTGGTAGTTTTGTGGAAGCTTGGCAACCCTTTCAATGAAAGTGATTCTCGTCAGTCTCTGTTTGGGGCTACTTCAATAGGACACGAACCATAGTGATAGAACTTGGAACTACATTATTGTGCCATGTTTATGTTTCAAAGAGCTAGCACAAACCGTGTTTGATTTAGAGTTCCAACTACATGTATCCATATAGGAGAAAACAGAATGAAACCTAAACATGAAAACGGTTACTGCAAAGGAACGGTTTAACCTAGAAGAACGAAATTTGGTGAGCCAAGTGTGGTTGGTGTACTTATCATTACCTGCCAGTATCATCAAGATTGGGTGAAAAATGTTTGCTGAGATTTCAGGAAACTCGTAGTTTTTGGGAAGCTTGGCAACCCCTTTCAATGAAAGTGATTTTCGTCAGTCTCTGCTTGGGACCACTTCAATAGAACACAAACCATAGCGATAGAACTTGGAACTACATTATTGTGCCAAGTTTCAAAGAGCTAGCACAAACCGTGTTTGATTTAGAGTTCCAACTACATGTATCCAAATAGGAGAAAACAGAGTGAAACCTAAACATGAAAACGGTTACTGCAAAGAACGATTTAATCTAGAAGAACGAAATTTGGTGAGCCAAGTGGGATTGGTGTACTGATCATTACCTGAAAGTATCATCAAGATTGGGTGAAAAAACGTTTGCTGAGATTTCAGGAAACTCGTAGTTTTGTGGAAGCTTGGCAACCCCTTTCAATGAAAGTGATTCTCGTTAGTCTCTGCTTGGGGCTAATTCAATAGGACACGAACCATAGTGATAGAACGTGAACTACATTATTGTGCCATGTTTCAAAGAGCTAGCACAAACCGTGTTTGATTTAGAGTTCCAACTACATGTATCCATATAGGAGAAAACAGAGTGAAACCTAAACATGAAAACGGTTACTGCAAAAGAACGATTTAATCTAGAAGAACGAAATTTGGTGAGCCAAGTGGGATTGGTGTACTGATCATTACCTGAAAGTATCATCAAGATTGGGTGAAAAAACGTTTGCTGAGATTTCAGGAAACTCGTAGTTTTGTGGAAGCTTGGCAACCCCTTTCAATGAAAGTGATTCTCGTCAGTCTCTGCTTGGGGCTAATTCAATAGGACACGAACCATAGCGATAGAACGTGGAACTACATTATTGTGCCATGTTTCAAAGAGCTAGCACAAACCGTGTTTGATTTAGAGTTCCAACTACATGTATCCATATAGGAGAAAACAGAGTGAAACCTAAACATGAAAACGGTTACTGCAAAGGAACGGTTTAAGCAAGAAAAACGAAATTTGGTGAGTCAAGTGGGATTGGTGTACTGATCATTACCTGAAAGTATCATCAAGATTGGGTGAAAAAACTTTTGCTGAGATTTCAGGAAACTCGTAGTTTTGTGGAAGCTTGGCAACCCCTTTCAATGAATGTGATTTTCGTCAGTCTCTGTTTGGGGCTACTTCAATAGGACACGAACCATAGCGATAGAACATGGAACTACATTATTGTGCCAGGTTTCAAAGAGCTAGCACAAACCGTGTTTGATTTAGAGTTCCAACTACATGTATCCATATAGGAGAAAACAGAGTGAAACCTAAACATGAAAACGGTTACTGCAAAGGAACGGTTTAACCTAGAAGAACGAAATTTTGTGAGCCAAGTGTGGTTGGTGTACTTATCATTACCTGCCAGTATCATCAAGATTGGGTGAAAAAATGTTTGCTGAGATTTCAGGAAACTCGTAGTTTTTGGGAAGCTTGGCAACCCCTTTCAATGAAAGTGATTTTCGTCAGTGTCTGCTTGGGGCTACTTTAATAGAACACAAACCATAGCGATAGAACTTGGAACTACATTATTGTGCCAAGTTTCAAAGAGCTAGCACAAACCGTGTTTGATTTAGAGTTCCAACTACATGTATCCATATAGGAGAAAAGAGAGTGAAACCAAAACATGAAAACGGTTACTGCAAAAGAACGATTTAATCTAGAAGAACGAAATTTGGTGAGCCAAGTGGGATTGGTGTACTGATCATTACCTGAAAGTATCATCAAGATTGGGTGAAAAAACGTTTGCTGAGATTTCAGGAAACTCGTAGTTTTGTGGAAGCTTGGCAACCCCTTTCAATGAAAGTGATTCTCGTCAGTCTCTGTTTGGGGCTACTTCAATAGGACACGAACCATAGCGATAGAACTTGGAACTACATTATTGTGCCAGGTTTCAAAGAGCTAGCACAAACCGTGTTTGATTTAGAGTTCCAACTACATGTATCCATATAGGAGAAAACAGAGTGAAACCTAAACATGAAAACGGTTACTGCAAAGGAACGGTTTAAACTAGAAGAACGAAATTTGGTGAGCCAAGTGTGGTTGGTGTACTTATCATTACCTGCCAGTATCATCAAGATTGGGAGAAAAAATATTTGCTGAGATTTCAGGAAACTCGTAGTTTTTGGGAAGCTTGGCAACCCCTTTCAATGAAAGTGATTTTCGTCAGTCTCTGCTTGGGGCTACTTCCATAGAACACAAACCATAGTGATAGAACTTGGAACTACATTATTGTGCCAAGTTTCAAAGTGCTAGCACAAACCGTGTTTGAGTTAGAGTTCCAACTACATGTATCCATATAGGAGAAAACAGAGTGAAACCTAAACATGTAAACGGTTACTGCAGAAGAACGATTTAATCTAGAAGAACGAAATTTGGTGAGCCAAGTGGGATTGGTGTACTGATCATTACCTGAAATATCATCAAGATTGGGTGAAAAAACGTTTGCTGAGATTTCAGGAAACTCGTAGTTTTGTGGAAGCTTGGCAACCCCTTTCAATGAAAGTGATTCTCGTCAGTCTCTGCTTGGGGCTACTTCAATAGGACACAAACCATAGTGATAGAACTTGGAACTACATTATTGTGCCAAGTTTTCAAAGAGCTAGCACAAACCGTGTTTGATTTAGAGTTCCAACTACATGTATCCATATAGGAGAAAACAGAGTGAAACCTAAACATGAAAGCGGTTACTGCAAAGGAACGGTTTAACCTAGAAGAACGAAATTTGGTGAGCCAAGTGTGGTTGGTGTACTTATCATTAACTGCCAGTATCATCAAGATTGGGTGAAAAAACGTTTGCTGAGATTTCAGGAAACACGTAGTTTTGTGGAAGCTTGGCAACCCCTTTCAATGAAAGTGATTCTCGTCAGTCTCTGCTTGGGGCTACTTCAATAGGACACAAACCATAGTGATAGAACGTGGAACTACATTATTGTGCCATGTTTCAAAGAGCTAGCACAAACCGTGTTTGATTTAGAGTTCCAACTACATGTTATCCATATAGGAGAAAACAAAGTGAAACCTAAACATGAAAACAGTTACTGCAAAAGCACGATTTAATCTAGAAGAACGAAATTTGGTGAGCCAAGTGGGATTGGTGTACTGATCATTACCTGAGAGTATCATCAAGATTGGGTGAAAAAAATGTTTGCTGAGATTTCAGGAAACTCGTAGTTTTGTGGAAGCTTGGCAACCCCTTTCAATGAAAGTGATTCTCGTCAGTCTCTGCTTGGGGCTACTTCAATAGGACACAAACATAGTGATAGAACGTGGAACTACATTATTGTGCCATGTTTCAAACAGCTAGCACAAAACCGTATTTGATTTAGAGTTCCAACTACATGTATCCATATAGGAGAAAACAGAGTGAAACCTAAACATGAAACGGTTAATGCAAAGGAACGGTTTAACCTAGAAGAACGAAATTTGGTGAGCCAAGTGGGATTGGTGTCCTGATCATTACCTGTAAGTATCATCAAGATTGGGTGAAAAAACGTTTGCTGAGATTTCAGGAAACTCGTAGTTTTGTGGAAGCTTGGCAACCCCTTTCAATGAAAGTGATTCTCTTCAGTCTCTGCTTGGGGCTACTTCAATAGGACACAAACCTTATTGATAGAACTTGGAACTACATTATTGTGCCATGTTTCAAAGAGCTAGCACAAACCGTGTTTGATTTAGAGTTCCAACTACTTGTATCCATATAGGAGAAAACAGAGTGAAACCTAAACATGAAAACGGTTACTGCAAAGGAACGGTTTTAATCTAGAAGAACGAAATTTGGTGAGCCAAGTGGGATTGGTGTACTGATCATTACCTGAAAGTATCATCAAGATTGGGTGAAAAAACGTTTGCTGAGATTTCAGGAAACTCGTAGTTTTGTGGAAGCTTGGCAACCCCTTTCAATGAAAGTGATTCTCGTCAGTCTCTGCTTGGGGCTACTTCAATAGGACACGAACCATAGCGATAGAACGTGGAACTACATTATTGTGCCATGTTTCAAAGAGCTAGCACAAACCGTGTTTGATTTAGAGTTCCAACTACATGTATCCATATAGGAGAAAACAGAGTGAAACCTAAACATGAAAACGGTTACTGCAAAGGAACGGTTTAAGCAAGAAAAACGAAATTTGGTGAGTCAAGTGGGATTGGTGTACTGATCATTACCTGAAAGTATCATCAAGATTGGGTGAAAAAACGTTTGCTGAGATTTCAGGAAACTCGTAGTTTTGTGGAAGCTTGGCAACCCCTTTCAATGAAAATGATTTTCGTCAGTCTCTGTTTGGGGCTACTTCAATAGGACACGAACCATAGCGATAGAACATGGAACTACATTATTGTGCCAGGTTTCAAAGAGCTAGCACAAACCGTGTTTGATTTAGAGTTCCAACTACATGTATCCATATAGGAGAAAACAGAGTGAAACCTAAACATGAAAACGGTTACTGCAAAGGAACGGTTTAACCTAGAAGAACGAAATTTGGTGAGCCAAGTGTGGTTGGTGTACTTATCATTACCTGCCAGTATCATCAAGATTCGGTGAAAAAATGTTTGCTGAGATTTCAGGAAACTCGTAGTTTTTGGAAGCTTTGCAACCCCTTTCAATGAAAGTGATTTTCGTCAGTCTCTGCTTGGGGCTACTTCAATAGAACACAAACCATAGCGATAGAACTTGGAACTACATTATTGTGCCAAGTTTCAAAGAGCTAGCACAAACCGTGTTTGATTTAGAGTTCCAACTACATGTATCCGTATAGGAGAAAACAGAGTGAAACCTAAACATGAAAACGGTTACTGCAAAGGAACGGTTTAACCTAGAAGAACGAAATTTGGTGAGCCAAGTGTGGTTGGTGTACTTATCATTACCTGCCAGTATCATCAAGATTGGGTGAAAAAATGTTTGCTGAGATTTCAGGAAACTCGTAGTTTTTGGGAAGCTTGGCAACCCCTTTCAATGAAAGTGATTTTCGTCAGTCTCTGCTTGGGGCTACTTTAATAGAACACAAACCATAGCGATAGAACTTGGAACTACATTATTGTGCCAGGTTTCAAAGAGCTAGCACAAACCGTGTTTGATTTAGAGTTCCAACTACATGTATCCACATAGGAGAAAACAGAGTGAAACCTAAACATGAAAACGGTTACTGCAAAAGAACGATTTAATCTAGAAGAACGAAATTTGGTGAGCCAAGTGGGATTGGTGTACTGATCATTACCTGAAAGTATCATCAAGATTGGGTGAAAAAACGTTTGCTGAGATTTCAGGAAACTCGTAGTTTTGTGGAAGCTTGGCAACCCCTTTCAATGAAAGTGATTCTCGTCAGTCTCTGCTTGGGGCTACTTCAATAGGAAACGAACCATAGCGATAGAACGTGGAACTACATTATTGTGCCATGTTTCAAAGAGCTAGCACAAACCGTGTTTGATTTAGAGTTCCAACTACTTGTATCCATATAGGAGAAAACAGAGTGAAACCTAAACATGAAAACGGTTAATGCAAAGGAACGGTTTAACATAGAAGAACGAAATTTGGTGAGCCAAGTGTGGTTGGTGTACTTATCATTACCTGCCAGTATCATCAAGATTGGGTGAAAAAATGTTTGCTGAGATTTCAGGAACTCGTAGTTTTTTGGAAGCTTGGCAACCCCTTTCAATGAAAGTGATTTCGTCAGTCTCTGCTTGGGGCTACTTCAATAGGACACAAACCATAGCGATAGAACTTGGAACTACATTATTGTGCCAAGTTTCAAAGAGCTAGCACAAACCTGTTTGATTTAGAGTTCCAACTACATGTATCCATACAGGAGAAAACAGAGTGAAACCTAAACATGAAATCGGTTACTGCAAAGGAACGGTTTAACGTAGAAGAACGAAATTTGGTGAGCCAAGTGTGGTTGGTGTACTTATGATTACCTGCCAGTATCATCAAGATTGGGTGAAAAAACGATTGCTGAGATTTCAGGAAACTCGTAGTTTTGTGGAAGCTTGGCAACCCCTTTCAATGAAAGTGATTCTCGTCAGTCTCTGCTTGGGGGTACTTCAATAGAACACAAACCGTAGCGATAGAACTTGGAAACTACATTATTGTGCCAAGTTTCAAAGAGCTAGCACAAACCGTGTTTGATTTAGAGTTCCAACTACATGTATCCATATAGGAGAAAACAGAGTGAAACCTAAAAATGAAAACGGTTACTGCAAAGGATTGGTTTAACCTAGAAGAACGAAATTTGGTGAGCCAAGTGTGGTTGGTGTACTTATCATTAACTGCCAGTATCATCAAGATTGGGTGAAAAAACGTTTGCTGAGATTTCAGGAAACTCGTAATTTTGTGGAAGCTTGGCAACCCCTTTCAATGAAAGTGATTCTCGTCAGTCTCTGCTTGGGATACTTCAATAGGACACAAACCATAGTGATAGAACGTGGAACTACATTATTGTGCCATGTTTCAAAGAGCTAGCAGAAACCGTGTTTGATTTAGAGTTCCAACTACATGTATCCATATAGGAGAAAACAGAGTGAAACCTAAACATGAAAACGGTTACTGCAAAAGAACGATTTAATCTAGAAGAACGAAATTTGGTGAGCCAAGTGGGATTGGTGTACTGATCATTACCTGAAAGTATCATCAACATTGGGTGAAAAAACGTTTGCTGAGATTTCAGGAAACTCGTAGTTTTGTGGAAGCTTGGCAACCCCTTTCAATGAAAGTGATTCTCGTCAGTCTCTGCTTGGGGCTACTTCAATAGGACAGAAACCATAGTGATAGAACGTGGAACTACATTATTGTGCCATGTTTCAAAGAGCTAGCACAAACCGTGTTTGATTTAGAGTTCCAACTACATGTATCCATATAGGAGAAAACAGAGTGAAACCTAAACATGAAAACGGTTAATGCAAAGGAACGGTTTAACCTAGAAGAACGAAATTTGGTGAGCCAAGTGTGGTTGGTGTACTTATCATTACCTGCCAGTATCATCAAGATTGGGTGAAAAACTGTTTGATGAGATTTCAGGAAACTCCTAGTTTTTGGGAAGCTTGGCAACCCCTTTCAATGAAAGTGATTCTCGTCAGTCTCTGCTTGGGGCTACTTCAATAGGACACAAACCTTATTGATAGAACTTGGAACTACATTATTGTGCCAAGTTTCAAAGAGCTAGCACAAACCGTGTTTGATTTAGATTTCCAACTACCTGTATCCATATAGGAGAAAACAGAGTGAAACCTAAACATGAAAACGGTTACTGCAAAAGAACGATTTAATCTAGAAGAACGAAAATGGTGAGCCAAGTGGGATTGGTGTACTGATCATTACCTGAAAGTATCATCAAGATTGGGTTAAAAAACGTTTGCTGAGATTTCAGGAAACTCGTAGTTTTTTGAAGCTGGCAACCCCTTTCAATGAAAGTGATTCTCGTCAGTCTCTGCTTGGGGCTACTTCAATATGACACAAACCATAGCGATAGAACTTGGAACTACGTTCTTGTGCCAAGTTTCAAAGAGCTAGCACAAACCGTGTTTGATTTAGAGTTCCAACTACATGTATCCATATAGGAGAAAACAGAGTGAAACCTAAAAATGAAAACGGTTACTGCAAAGGAACGGTTTAAGCAAGAAGAACGAAATTTGGTGAGTCAAGTGGGATTGGTGTACTGATCATTACCTGCCAGTATCATCAAGATTGGGTGAAAAAATGTTTGCTGAGATTTCAGGAAACTCGTAGTTTTTGGGAAGCTTGGCAACCCCTTTCAATGAAAGTGATTTTCGTCAGTCTCTGCTTGGGGCTACTTCAATAGAACACAAACCATAGCGATAGAACTTGGAACTACATTATTGTGCCAAGTTTCAAAGATCTAGCACAAACCGTGTTTGATTTAGAGTTCCAACTACATGTATCCATATAGGAGAAAACAGAGTGAAACCTAAACATGAAAACGGTTACTGCAAAGGAACGGTTTAACCTAGAAGAACGAAATTTGGTGAGCCAAGTGTGGTTGGTGTACTTATCATTACCTGCCAGTATCATCAAGATTGGGAGAAAAAATATTTGCTGAGATTTCAGGAAACTCGTAGTTTTTGGGAAGCTTGGCAACCCCTTTCAATGAAAGTGATTCTCGTCAGTCTCTGCTTGGGGCTACTTCAATAGAACACAAACCATAGTGATAGAACTTGGAACTACATTATTGTGCCAAGTTTCAAAGAGCTAGCACAAACCGTGTTTGATTTAGAGTTCCAACTACATGTATCCATATAGGAGAAAACAGAGTGAAACCTAAACATGTAAACGATTACTGCAAAAGAACGATTTAATCTAGAAGAACGAAATTTGGTGAACCAAGTGGGATTGGCGTACTGATCATTACCTGAAAGTATCATCAAGATTGGGTGAAAAAACGTTTGCTGAGATTTCAGGAAACTCGTAGTTTTGTGGAAGCTTGGCAACCCCTTTCAATGAAAGTGATTCTCGTCAGTCTCTGCTTGGGGCTACTTCAATAGGACACAAACCATAGTGATAGAACTTGGAACTACATTATTGTGCCAAGTTTCAAAGAGCTAGCACAAACCGTGTTTGATTTAGAGTTCCAACTAATGTATCCATATAGGAGAAAACAGAGTGTAACCTAAACATGAAAACGGTTACTGCAAAGGAACGGTTTAACCTAGAAGAACGAAATTTGGTGAGCCAAGTGTGTTTGGTGTACTTATCATTACCTGCCAGTATCATCAAGATTGGGAGAAAAAATATTTGTTGAGATTTCAGGAAACTCGTAGTTTTTGGGAAGCTTGGCAACCCCTTTCAATGAAAGTGATTCTCGTCAGTCTCTGCTTTGGGCTACTTCAGTAGAACACAAACCATAGCGATAGAACTTGGAACTACATTATTGTGCCAAGTTTCAAAGAGCTAGCACAAACCGTGTTTGATTTAGAGTTCCAACTACATGTATCCATATAGGAGAAAACAGAGTGAAACCTAAACATGAAAACGGTTACTGCAAAAGAACGATTTAATCTAGAAGAACGAAATTTGGTGAGCCAAGTGGGATTGGTGTCCTGATCATTACCTGTAAGTATCATCAAGATTGGGTGAAAAAACGTTTGCTGAGATTTCAGGAAACTCGTAGTTTTGTGGAAGCTTGGCAACCCCTTTCAATGAAAGTGATTCTCGTCAGTCTCTGCTTGGGGCTACTTCAATAGGACACAAACCTTATTGATAGAACTTGGAACTACTATCTTGTGCCAAGTTTCAAAGAGCTAGCACAAACCGTGTTTGATTTAGAGTTCCAACTACATGTATCCATATAGGAGAAAACAGAGTGAAACCTAAACATGAAAACGGTTACTGCAAAGGAACGGTTTAACCTAGAAGAACGAAATTTGGTGAGCCAAGTGTGGTTGGTGTACTTATCATTAACTGCCAGTATCATCAAGATTGGGTGAAAAAACGTTTGCTGAGATTTCAGGAAACTCGTAGTTTTGTGGAAGCTTGGCAACCCCTTTCAATGAAAGTGATTCTCGTCAGTCTCTGCTTGGGGCTACTTCAATAGGACACAAACCATAGTGATAGAACTTGGAACTACATTATTGTGCCAAGTTTCAAAGAGCTAGCACAAACCGTGTTTGATTTAGAGTTCCAACTAATGTATCCATATAGGAGAAAACAGAGTGTAACCTAAACATGAAAACGGTTACTGCAAAGGAACGGTTTAACCTAGAAGAACGAAATTTGGTGAGCCAAGTGTGTTTGGTGTACTTATCATTACCTGCCAGTATCATCAAGATTGGGAGAAAAAATATTTGTTGAGATTTCAGGAAACTCGTAGTTTTTGGGAAGCTTGGCAACCCCTTTCAATGAAAGTGATTTTCGTCAGTCTCTGCTTGGGGCTACTTCAATAGAACACAAACCATAGCGATAGAACTTGGAACTACATTATTGTGCCAAGTTTCAAAGAGCTAGCACAAACCGTGTTTGATTTAGATTTCCAACTACCTGTATCCACATAGGAGAAAACATAGTGAAACCTAAACATGAAAACGGTTACTGCAAAAGAACGATTTAATCTAGAAGAACGAAAATGGTGAGCCAAGTGGGATTGGTGTACTGATCATTACCTGAAAGTATCATCAAGATTGGGTTAAAAAACGTTTGCTGAGATTTCAGGAAACTCGTAGTTTTTTGAAGCTGGCAACCCCTTTCAATGAAAGTGATACTCGTCAGTCTCTGCTTGGGGCTACTTCAATATGACACAAACCATAGCGATAGAACTTGGAACTACGTTCTTGTGCCAAGTTTCAAAGAGCTAGCACAAACCGTGTTTGATTTAGAGTTCCAACTACATGTATCCATATAGGAGAAAACAGAGTGAAACCTAAAAATGAAAACGGTTACTGCAAAGGAACGGTTTAAGCAAGAAGAACGAAATTTGGTGAATCAAGTGGGATTGGTGTACTGATCATTACCTGCCAGTATCATCAAGATTGGGTGAAAAAATGTTTGCTGAGATTTCAGGAAACTCGTAGTTTTTGGGAAGCTTGGCAACCCCTTTCAATGAAAGTGATTTTCGTCAGTCTCTGCTTGGGGCTACTTCAATAGAACACAAACCATAGCGATAGAACTTGGAACTACATTATTGTGCCAAGTTTCAAAGAGCTAGCACAAACCGTGTTTGATTTAGATTTCCAACTACCTGTATCCACATAGGAGAAAACAGAGTGAAACCTAAACATGAAAACGGTTACTGCAAAAGAACGATTTAATCTAGAAGAACGAAAATGGTGAGCCAAGTGGGATTGGTGTACTGATCATTACCTGAAAGTATCATCAAGATTGGGTTAAAAAACGTTTGCTGAGATTTCAGGAAACTCGTAGTTTTTTGAAGCTGGCAACCCCTTTCAATGAAAGTGATACTCGTCAGTCTCTGCTTGGGGCTACTTCAATATGACACAAACCATAGCGATAGAACTTGGAACTACGTTCTTGTGCCAAGTTTCAAAGAGCTAGCACAAACCGTGTTTGATTTAGAGTTCCAACTACATGTATCCATATAGGAGAAAACAGAGTGAAACCTAAAAATGAAAACGGTTACTGCAAAGGAACGGTTTAAGCAAGAAGAACGAAATTTGGTGAGTCAAGTGGGATTGGTGTACTGATCATTACCTGCCAGTATCATCAAGATTATGTGAAAAAATGTTTGCTGAGATTTCAGGAAACTCGTAGTTTTTGGGAAGCTTGGCAACCCCTTTCAATGAAAGTGATTTTCGTCAGTCTCTGCTTGGGGCTACTTCAATAGAACACAAACCATAGCGATAGAACTTGGAACTACATTATTGTGCCAAGTTTCAAAGAGCTAGCACAAACCGTGTTTGATTTAGAGTTCCAACTACATGTATCCATATAGGAGAAAACAGAGTGAAACCTAAACATGAAAACGGTTACTGCAAAGGAACGGTTTAACCTAGAAGAACGAAATTTGGTGAGCCAAGTGTGGTTGGTGTACTTATCATTACCTGCCAGTATCATCAAGATTGGGAGAAAAAATATTTGCTGAGATTTCAGGAAACTCGTAGTTTTTGGGAAGCTTGGCAACCCCTTTCAATGAAAGTGATTCTCGTCAGTCTCTGCTTGGGGCTACTTCAATAGAACACAAACCATAGTGATAGAACTTGGAACTACATTATTGTGCCAAGTTTCAAAGAGCTAGCACAAACCGTGTTTGATTTAGAGTTCCAACTACATGTATCCATATAGGAGAAAACAGAGTGAAACCTAAACATGTAAACGGTTACTGCAAAAGAACGATTTAATCTAGAAGAACGAAATTTGGTGAACCAAGTGGGATTGGCGTACTGATCATTACCTGAAAGTATCATCAAGATTGGGTGAAAAAAACGTTTGCTGAGATTTCAGGAAACTCGTAGTTTTGTGGCAGCTTGGCAACCCCTTTCAATGAAAGTGATTCTCGTCAGTCTCTGCTTGGGGCTACTTCAATAGGACACAAACCATAGTGATAGAACTTGGAACTACATTATTGTGCCAAGTTTCAAAGAGCTAGCACAAACCGTGTTTGATTTAGAGTTCCAACTAATGTATCCATATAGGAGAAAATAGAGTGTAACCTAAACATGAAAACGGTTACTGCAAAGGAACGGTTTAACCTAGAAGAACGAAATTTTGGTGAGCCAAGTGTGTTTGGTGTACTTATCATTACCCTGCCAGTATCATCAAGATTGGGAGAAAAAATATTTGTTGAGATTTCAGGAAACTCGTAGTTTTTGGGAAGCTTGGCAACCCCTTTCAATGAAAGTGATTCTCGTCAGTCTCTGCTTTGGGCTACTTCAGTAGAACACAAACCATAGCGATAGAACTTGGAACTACATTATTGTGCCAAGTTTCAAAGAGCTAGCACAAACCGTGTTTGATTTAGAGTTCCAACTACATATATCCATATAGGAGAAAACAGAGTGAAACCTAAACATGAAAACGGTTACTGCAAAAGAACGATTTAATCTAGAAGAACGAAATTTGGTGAGCCAAGTGGGATTGGTGTCCTGATCATTACCTGTAAGTATCATCAAGATTGGGTGAAAAAACGTTTGCTGAGATTCAGAAACTCGTAGTTTTGTGGAAGCTTGGCAACCCCTTTCAATGAAAGTGATTCTCGTCAGTCTCTGCTTGGGGCTACTTCAATAGGACACAAACGTTATTGATAGAACTTGGAACTACTATCTTGTGCCAAGTTTCAAAGAGCTAGCACAAACCGTGTTTGATTTAGGGTTCCAACTACATGTATCCATATAGGAGAAAACAGAGTGAAACCTAAACATGAAAACGGTTACTGCAAAGGAACGGTTTAACCTAGAAGAACGAAATTTGGTGAGCCAAGTGTGGTTGGTGTACTTATCATTAACTGCCAGTATCATCAAGATTGGGTGAAAAAACTTTTGCTGAGATTTCAGGAAACTCGTAGTTTTGTGGAAGCTGGGGAACCCCTTTCAATGAAAGTGATTCTCGTCAGTCTCTGCTTGGGGCTACTTCAATAATACACAAACCATAGTGATAGAACTTGGAACTACATTATTGTGCCAAGTTTCAAAGAGCTAGCACAAACCGTGTTTGATTTAGAGTTCCAACTAATGTATCCATATAGGAGAAAACAGAGTGTAACCTAAACATGAAAACGGTTACTGCAAAGGAACGGTTTAACCTAGAAGAACGAAATTTGGTGAGCCAAGTGTGTTTGGTGTACTTTATCATTACCTGCCAGTATCATCAAGATTGGAGAAAAATATTTGTTGAGATTTCAGGAAACTCGTAGTTTTTGGGAAGCTTGGCAACCCCTTTCAATGAAAGTGATTCTCGTCAGTCTCTGCTTTGGGCTACTTCAATAGAACACAAACCATAGCGATAGAACTTGGAACTACATATTGTGCCAAGTTTCAAAGAGCTAGCACAAACCGTGTTTGATTTAGAGTTCCAACTACATGTATCCATATAGGAGAAAACAGAGTGAAACCTAAACATGAAAACGGTTACTGCAAAAGAACGATTTAATCTAGAAGAACGAAATTTGGTGAGCCAAGTGGGATTGGTGTCCTGATCATTACCTGTAAGTATCATCAAGATTGGGTGAAAAAACGTTTGCTGAGATTTCAGGAAACTCGTAGTTTTGTGGAAGCTTGGCAACCCCTTTCAATGAAAGTGATTCTCGTCAGTCTCTGCTTGGGGCTACTTCAATAGGACACAAACCTTATTGATAGAACTTGGAACTACTATCTTGTGCCAAGTTTCAAAGAGCTAGCACAAACCGTGTTTGATTTAGAGTTCCAACTACATGTATCCATATAGGAGAAAACAGAGTGAAACCTAAACATGAAAACGGTTACTGCAAAGGAACGGTTTAACCTAGAAGAACGAAATTTGGTGAGCCAAGTGTGGTTGGTGTACTTATCATTACCTGAAAGTATCATCAAGATTGGGTGAAAAAACGTTTGCTGAGATTTCAGGAAACTCGTAGTTTTGTGGAAGCTTGGCAACCCCTTTCAATGAAAGTGATTCTCGTCAGTCTCTGCTTGGGGCTACTTCAATAGGACACAAACCATAGTGATAGAACGTGGAACTACATTATTTTGCCCTGTTTCAAAGAGCTAGCACAAACCGTGTTTGATTTAGAGTTCCAACTACATGTATCCATATAGGAGAAAACAGAGTGAAACCTAAACATGAAAATGGTTACTGCAAAAGAACGATTTAATCTAGAAGAACGAAATTTGGTGAGCCAAGTGGGATGGTGTCCTGATCATTACCTGTAAGTATCATCAAGATTGGGTGAAAAACGTTTGCTGAGATTTCAGTAAACTCGTCGTTTTTGGGAAGCTTGGCAACCCCTTTCAATGAAAGTGATTTTCATCAGTCTCTGCTTGGGGCTACTTCAATAGGACACAAACCTTATTGATAGAACTTGGAACTACATTATTGTGCCAAGTTTCAAAGAGCTAGCACAAACCGTGTTTGATTTAGAGTTCCAACTACATGTATCCATATAGGAGAAAACAGAGTGAAACCTAAACATGAAAACGGTTACTGCAAAAGAACGATTTAATCTAGAAGAACGAAATTTGGTGAGCCAAGTGGGATTGGTGTACTGATCATTACCTGAAAGTATCATCAAGATTGGGTGAAAAAACGTTTGCTGAGATTTCAGGAAACTCGTAGTTTTTTGAAGCTGGCAACCCCTTTCAATGAAAGTGATTCTCGTCAGTCTCTGCTTGGGGCTACTTCAATATGACACAAACCATAGCGATAGAACTTGGAACTACGTTCTTGTGCCAAGTTTCAAAGAGCTAGCACAAACCGTGTTTGATTTAGAGTTCCAACTACATGTATCCATATAGGAGAAAACAGAGTGAAACCTAAAAATGAAAACGGTTACTGCAAAGGAACGGTTTAAGCAAGAAGAACGAAATTTGGTGAGTCAAGTGGGATTGGTGTACTGATTATTACCTGCCAGTATCATCAAGATTGGGTGAAAAAATGTTTGCTGAGATTTCAGTAAACTCGTCGTTTTTGGGAAGCTTGGCAACCCCTTTCAATGAAAGTGATTTTCATCAGTCTCTGCTTGGGGCTACTTCAATAGAACACAAACCATAGTGATAGAACTTGGAAACTACATTATTGTGCCAAGTTTCAAAGAGCTAGCACAAACCGTGTTTGATTTAGAGTTCCAACTACATGTATCCATATAGGAGAAAAAGAGTGAAACCTAAACATGAAAACAGTTACTGCAAAGGAACGGTTTAACCTAGAAGAACGAAATTTGGTGAGCCAAGTGTGGTTGGTGTACTTATCATTACCTGCCAGTATCATCAAGATTGGGAGAAAAAATATTTGCTGAGATTTCAGGAAACTCGTAGTTTTGGGGAAGCTTGGCAACCCCTTTCAATGAAAGTGATTTTCGTCAGTCTCTGCTTGGGGCTACTTCAATAGAACACAAACCATAGTGATAGAACTTGGAACTACATTATTGTGCCAAGTTTCAAAGAGCTAGCACAAACCGTGTTTGATTTAGAGTTCCAACTACATGTATCCATATAGGAGAAAACAGAGTGAAACCTAAACATGAAAACGGTTACTGCAAAAGAACGATTTAATCTAGAAGAACGAAATTTGGTGAGCCAAGTGGGATTGGTGTACTGATCATTACCTGAAAGTATCATCAAGATTGGGTGAAAAAACGTTTGCTGAGATTTCAGGAAACTCGTAGTTTTTTGAAGCTGGCAACCCCTTTCAATGAAAGTGATTCTCGTCAGTCTCTGCTTGGGGCTACTTCAATATGACACAAACCATAGCGATAGAACTTGGAACTACGTTCTTGTGCCAAGTTTCAAAGAGCTAGCACAAACCGTGTTTGATTTAGAGTTCCAACTACATGTATCCATATAGGAGAAAACAGAGTGAAACCTAAAAATGAAAACGGTTACTGCAAAGGAACGGTTTAAGCAAGAAGAACGAAATTTGGTGAGTCAAGTGGGATTGGTGTACTGATTATTACCTGCCAGTATCATCAAGATTGGGTGAAAAAATGTTTGCTGAGATTTCAGTAAACTCGTCGTTTTTGGGAAGCTTGGCAACCCCTTTCAATGAAAGTGATTTTCATCAGTCTCTGCTTGGGGCTACTTCAATAGAACACAAACCATAGTGATAGAACTTGGAACTACATTATTGTGCCAAGTTTCAAAGAGCTAGCACAAACCGTGTTTGATTTAGAGTTCCAACTACATGTATCCATATAGGAGAAAACAGAGTGAAACCTAAACATGAAAACAGTTACTGCAAAGGAACGGTTTAACCTAGAAGAACGAAATTTGGTGAGCCAAGTGTGGTTGGTGTACTTATCATTACCTGCCAGTATCATCAAGATTGGGAGAAAAAATATTTGCTGAGATTTCAGGAAACTCGTAGTTTTGGGGAAGCTTGGCAACCCCTTTCAATGAAAGTGATTTTCGTCAGTCTCTGCTTGGGGCTACTTCAATAGAACACAAACCATAGTGATAGAACTTGGAACTACATTATTGTGCCAAGTTTCAAAGAGCTAGCACAAACCGTGTTTGATTTAGAGTTCCAACTACATGTATCCATATAGGAGAAAACAGAGTGAAACCTAAACATGTAAACGGTTACTGCAAAAGAACGATTTAATCTAGAAGAACGAAATTTGGTGAACCAAGTGGGATTGGTGTCCTGATCATTACCTGTATGTATCATCAAGATTGGGTGAAAAAACGTTTGCTGAGATTTCAGGAATCTCGTAGTTTTGTGGAAGCTTGGCAACCCCTTTCAATGAAAGTGACTCTCGTCAGTCTCTGCTTGGGGCTACTTCAATAGGACACAAACCTTATTGATAGAACTTGGAACTACATTATTGTGCCAAGTTTCAAAGAGCTAGCACAAACCGTGTTTGATTTAGAGTTCCAACTACATGTATCCATATAGGAGAAAACAGAGTGAAACCTAAACATGAAAACGGTTACTGCAAAAGAACGATTTAATCTAGAGGAACGAAATTTGGTGAGCCAAGTGGGATTGGTGTACTGATCATTACCTGAAAGTATCATCAAGATTGGGTGAAAAAACGTTTGCTGAGATTTCAGGAAACTCGTAGTTTTGTGGAAGCTTGGCAAACCCTTTCAATGAAAGTGATTCTCGTCAGTCTCTGCTTGGGGCTAAATCAATAGTACACGAACCGTAGCGATAGAACGTGGAACTACATTATTGTGCCAAGTTTCAAGGAGCTAGCACAAACCGTGTTTGATTTAGAGTTCCAAATACACGTATCCATATAGGAGAAAACAGTGTGAAACCTCAAAATAAAAACGGTTACTGCAAAGGAACGGTTTAACCTAGAAGAACGAAATTTGGTGAGCCAAGTGGGATTGGTGTACTGATCATTACCTGCCAGTATCATCAAGATTGGGTGAAAGTGTTTGCTGAGATTTCAGGAAACTCGTAGTTTTTTGAAGCTGGCAACCCCTTTCAATGAAAGTGATTCTCGTCAGTCTCTGCTTGGGGCTACTTCAATATGACACAAACCATAGCGATAGAACTTGGAACTACGTTCTTGTGCCAAGTTTCAAAGAGCTAGCACAAACCGTGTTTGATTTAGAGTTCCAACTACATGTATCCATGTAGGAGAAAACAGAGTGAAACCTAAACATGAAAACCGTTACTGCAAAGGAACGGTTTAACCTAGAAGAACGAAATTTGGTGAGCCAAGTGTGGTTGGTGTACTTATCATTACCTGCCAGTATCATCAAGATTGGGTGAAAAAATGTTTGCTGAGATTTCAGGAAACTCGTAGTTTTTGGGAAGCTTGGCAACCCCTTTCAATGAAAGTGATTTTCGTCAGTCTCTGCTTGGGGCTACTTCAATAGAACACAAACCATAGCGATAGAACTTGGAACTACATTATTGTGCCAAGTTTCAAAGAGCTAGCACAAACCGTGTTTGATTTAGTGTTCCAACTACATGTATCCATATAGGAGAAAACAGAGTGAAACCTAAACATGAAAACGGTTACTGCAAAAGAACGATTTAATCTAGAAGAACGAAATTTGGTGAACCAAGTGGGATTGGTGTCCTGATCATTACCTGTATGTATCATCAAGATTGGGTGAAAAAACGTTTGCTGAGATTTCAGGAATCTCGTAGTTTTGTGGAAGCTTGGCAACCCCTTTCAATGAAAGTGATTCTCCTCAGTCTCTGCTTGGGGCTACTTCAATAGGACACAAACCTTATTGATAGAACTTGGAACTACATTATTGTGCCAAGTTTCAAAGAGCTAGCACAAACCGTGTTTGATTTAGAGTTCCAACTACATGTATCCATATAGGAGAAAACAGAGTGAAACCTAAACATGAAAACGGTTACTGCAAAAGAACGATTTAACCTAGAAGAACGAAATTTGGTGAGCCAAGTGTGGTTGGTGTACTTATCATTAACTGCCAGTATCATCAAGATTGGGTGAAAAAACGTTTGCTGAGATTTCAGGAAACTCGTAGTTTTGTGGAAGCTTGGCAACCCCTTTCAATGAAAGTGATTCTCGTCAGTCTCTGCTTGGGGCTACTTCAATAATACACAAACCATAGTGATAGAACTTGGAACTACATTATTGTGCCAAGTTTCAAAGACCTAGCACAAACCGTGTTTGATTTAGAGTTCCAACTAATGTATCCATATAGGAGAAAACAGAGTGTAACCTAAACATGAAAACGGTTACTGCAAAGGAACGGTTTAACCTAGAAGAACGAAATTTGGTGAGCCAAGTGTGTTTGGTGTACTTATCATTACCTGCCAGTATCATCAAGATTGGGAGAAAAAATATTTGTTGAGATTTCAGGAAACTCGTAGTTTTTGGGAAGCTTGGCAACCCCTTTCAATGAAAGTGATTCTCGTCAGTCTCTGCTTTGGGCTACTTCAATAGAACACAAACCATAGCGATAGAACTTGGAACTACATTATTGTGCCAAGTTTCAAAGAGCTAGCACAAACCGTGTTTGATTTAGAGTTCCAACTACATGTATCCATATAGGAGAAAACAGAGTGAAACCTAAACATGAAAACGGTTACTGCAAAAGAACGATTTAATCTAGAAGAACGAAATTTGGTGAGCCAAGTGGGATTGGTGTCCTGATCATTACCTGTAAGTATCATCAAGATTGGGTGAAAAAACGTTTGCTGAGATTTCAGGAAACTCGTAGTTTTGTGGAAGCTTGGCAACCCCTTTCAATGAAAGTGATTCTCGTCAGTCTCTGCTTGGGGCTACTTCAATAGGACACAACCTTATTGATAGAACTTGGAACTACTATCTTGTGCCAAGTTTCAAAGAGCTAGCACAAACCGTGTTTGATTTAGAGTTCCAACTACATGTATCCATATAGGAGAAAACAGAG
Source organism: Urocitellus parryii (assembly GCF_045843805.1). Classification (NCBI taxonomy): domain Eukaryota; kingdom Metazoa; phylum Chordata; class Mammalia; order Rodentia; family Sciuridae; genus Urocitellus; species Urocitellus parryii. Next base: position 30,596 of record NW_027553350.1, read on the forward strand.
TGAAACCTAAACATGAAAACGGTTACTGCAAAGGAACGGTTTAACCTAGAAGAACGAAATTTGGTGAGCCAAGTGTGGTTGGTGTACTTATCATTACCTGAAAGTATCATCAAGATTGGGTGAAAAAACGTTTGCTGAGATTTCAGGAAACTCGTAGTTTTGTGGAAGCTTGGCAACCCCTTTCAATGAAAGTGATTCTCGTCAGTCTCTGCTTGGGGCTACTTCAATAGGACACAAACCATAGTGATAGAACGTGGAACTACATTATTTTGCCCTGTTTCAAAGAGCTAGCACAAACCGTGTTTGATTTAGAGTTCCAACTACATGTATCCATATAGGAGAAAACAGAGTGAAACCTAAACATGAAAACGGTTACTGCAAAAGAACGATTTAATCTAGAAGAACGAAATTTGGTGAGCCAAGTGGGATTGGTGTACTGATCATTACCTGAAAGTATCATCAAGATTGGGTGAAAAAACGTTTGCTGAGATTTCAGGAAACTCGTAGTTTTTTGAAGCTGGCAACCCCTTTCAATGAAAGTGATTCTCGTCAGTCTCTGCTTGGGGCTACTTCAATATGACACAAACCATAGCGATAGAACTTGGAACTACGTTCTTGTGCCAAGTTTCAAAGAGCTAGCACAAACCGTGTTTGATTTAGAGTTCCAACTACATGTATCCATATAGGAGAAAACAGAGTGAAACCTAAAAATGAAAACGGTTACTGCAAAGGAACGGTTTAAGCAAGAAGAACGAAATTTGGTGAGTCAAGTGGGATTGGTGTACTGATCATTACCTGCCAGTATCATCAAGATTGGGTGAAAAAATGTTTGCTGAGATTTCAGTAAACTCGTCGTTTTTGGGAAGCTTGGCAACCCCTTTCAATGAAAGTGATTTTCGTCAGTCTCTGCTTGGGGCTACTTCAATAGAACACAAACCATAGTGATAGAACTTGGAACTACATTATTGTGCCAAGTTTCAAAGAGCTAGCACAAACCGTGTTTGATTTAGAGTTCCAACTACATGTATCCATATAGGAGAAAACAGAGTGAAACCTAAACATGAAAACAGTTACTGCAAAGGAACGGTTTAACCTAGAAGAACGAAATTTGGTGAGCCAAGTGTGGTTGGTGTACTTATCATTACCTGCCAGTATCATCAAGATTGGGAGAAAAAATATTTGCTGAGATTTCAGGAAACTCGTAGTTTTGGGGAAGCTTGGCAACCCCTTTCAATGAAAGTGATTTTCGTCAGTCTCTGCTTGGGGCTACTTCAATAGAACACAAACCATAGTGATAGAACTTGGAACTACATTATTGTGCCAAGTTTCAAAGAGCTAGCACAAACCGTGTTTGATTTAGAGTTCCAACTACATGTATCCATATAGGAGAAAACAGAGTGAAACCTAAACATGTAAACGGTTACTGCAAAAGAACGATTTAATCTAGAAGAACGAAATTTGGTGAACCAAGTGGGATTGGTGTCCTGATCATTACCTGTATGTATCATCAAGATTGGGTGAAAAAACGTTTGCTGAGATTTCAGGAATCTCGTAGTTTTGTGGAAGCTTGGCAACCCCTTTCAATGAAAGTGACTCTCGTCAGTCTCTGCTTGGGGCTACTTCAATAGGACACAAACCTTATTGATAGAACTTGGAACTACATTATTGTGCCAAGTTTCAAAGAGCTAGCACAAACCGTGTTTGATTTAGAGTTCCAACTACATGTATCCATATAGGAGAAAACAGAGTGAAACCTAAACATGAAAACGGTTATTGCAAAAGAACGATTTAATCTAGAGGAACGAAATTTGGTGAGCCAAGTGGGATTGGTGTTCTGATCATTACCTGAAAGTATCATCAAGATTGGGTGAAAAAACGTTTGCTGAGATTTCAGGAAACTCGTAGTTTTGTGGAAGCTTGGCAAACCCTTTCAATGAAAGTGATTCTCGTCAGTCTCTGCTTGGGGCTAAATCAATAGTACACGAACCGTAGCGATAGAACGTGGAACTACATTATTGTGCCAAGTTTCAAAGAGCTAGCACAAACCGTGTTTGATTTAGAGTTCCAAATACACGTATCCATATAGGAGAAAACAGAGTGAAACCTCAAAATAAAAACGGTTACTGCAAAGGAACGGTTTAACCTAGAAGAACGAAATTTGGTGAGCCAAGTGGGATTGGTGTACTGATCATTACCTGCCAGTATCATCAAGATTGGGTGAAAGTGTTTGCTGAGATTTCAGGAAACTCGTAGTTTTTTGAAGCTGGCAACCCCTTTCAATGAAAGTGATTCTCGTCAGTCTCTGCTTGGGGCTACTTCAATATGACACAAACCATAGCGATAGAACTTGGAACTACGTTCTTGTGCCAAGTTTCAAAGAGCTAGCACAAACCGTGTTTGATTTAGAGTTCCAACTACATGTATCCATGTAGGAGAAAACAGAGTGAAACCTAAACATGAAAACCGTTACTGCAAAGGAACGGTTTAACCTAGAAGAACGAAATTTGGTGAGCCAAGTGTGGTTGGTGTACTTATCATTACCTGCCAGTATCATCAAGATTGGGTGAAAAAATGTTTGCTGAGATTTCAGGAAACTCGTAGTTTTTGGGAAGCTTGGCAACCCCTTTCAATGAAAGTGATTTTCGTCAGTCTCTGCTTGGGGCTACTTCAATAGAACACAAACCATAGCGATAGAACTTGGAACTACATTATTGTGCCAAGTTTCAAAGAGCTAGCACAAACCGTGTTTGATTTAGTGTTCCAACTACATGTATCCATATAGGAGAAAACAGAGTGAAACCTAAACATGAAAACGGTTACTGCAAAAGAACGATTTAATCTAGAAGAACGAAATTTGGTGAACCAAGTGGGATTGGTGTCCTGATCATTACCTGTATGTATCATCAAGATTGGGTGAAAAAACGTTTGCTGAGATTTCAGGAATCTCGTAGTTTTGTGGAAGCTTGGCAACCCTTTCAATGAAAGTGATTCTCGTCAGTCTCTGCTTGGGGCTACTTCAATAGGACACAAACCTTATTGATAGAACTTGGAACTACATTATTGTGCCAAGTTTCAAAGAGCTAGCACAAACCGTGTTTGATTTAGAGTTCCAACTACATGTATCCATATAGGAGAAAACAGAGTGAAACCTAAACATGAAAACGGTTACTGCAAAAGAACGATTTAACCTAGAAGAACGAAATTTGGTGAGCCAAGTGTGGTTGGTGTACTTATCATTAACTGCCAGTATCATCAAGATTTGGTGAAAAAACGTTTGCTGAGATTTCAGGAAACTCGTAGTTTTGTGGAAGCTTGGCAACCCCTTTCAATGAAAGTGATTCTCGTCAGTCTCTGCTTGGGGCTACTTCAATAATACACAAACCATAGTGATAGAACTTGGAACTACATTATTGTGCCAAGTTTCAAAGACCTAGCACAAACCGTGTTTGATTTAGAGTTCCAACTAATGTATCCATATAGGAGAAAACAGAGTGTAACCTAAACATGAAAACGGTTACTGCAAAGGATCGGTTTAACCTAGAAGAACGAAATTTAGTGAGCCAAGTGTGTTTGGTGTACTTATCATTACCTGCCAGTATCATCAAGATTGGGAGAAAAAATATTTGTTGAGATTTCAGGAAACTCGTAGTTTTTGGGAAGCTTGGCAACCCCTTTCAATGAAAGTGATTCTCGTCAGTCTCTGCTTTGGGCTACTTCAATAGAACACAAACCATAGCGATAGAACTTGGAACTACATTATTGTGCCAAGTTTCAAAGAGCTAGCACAAACCGTGTTTGATTTAGAGTTCCAACTACATGTATCCATATAGGAGAAAACAGAGTGAAACCTAAACATGAAAACGGTTACTGCAAAAGAACGATTTAATCTAGAAGAACGAAATTTGGTGAGCCAAGTGGGATTGGTGTCCTGATCATTACCTGTAAGTATCATCAAGATTGGGTGAAAAAACGTTTGCTGAGATTTCAGGAAACTCGTAGTTTTGTGGAAGCTTGGCAACCCCTTTCAATGAAAGTGATTCTCGTCAGTCTCTGCTTGGGGCTACTTCAATAGGACACAAACCTTATTGATAGAACTTGGAACTACTATCTTGTGCCAAGTTTCAAAGAGCTAGCACAAACCGTGTTTGATTTAGAGTTCCAACTACATGTATCCATATAGGAGAAAACAGAGTGAAACCTAAACATGAAAACGGTTACTGCAAAGGAACGGTTTAACCTAGAAGAACGAAATTTGGTGAGCCAAGTGTGGTTGGTGTACTTATCATTACCTGAAAGTATCATCAAGATTGGGTGAAAAAACGTTTGCTGAGATTTCAGGAAACTCGTAGTTTTGTGGAAGCTTGGCAACCCCTTTCAATGAAAGTGATTCTCGTCAGTCTCTGCTTGGGGCTACTTCAATAGGACACAAACCATAGTGATAGAACGTGGAACTACATTATTTTGCCCTGTTTCAAAGAGCTAGCACAAACCGTGTTTGATTTAGAGTTCCAACTACATGTATCCATATAGGAGAAAACAGAGTGAAACCTAAACATGAAAACGGTTACTGCAAAAGAACGATTTAATCTAGAAGAACGAAATTTGGTGAGCCAAGTGGGATTGGTGTACTGATCATTACCTGAAAGTATCATCAAGATTGGGTGAAAAAACGTTTGCTGAGATTTCAGGAAACTCGTAGTTTTTTGAAGCTGGCAACCCCTTTCAATGAAAGTGATTCTCGTCAGTCTCTGCTTGGGGCTACTTCAATATGACACAAACCATAGCGATAGAACTTGGAACTACGTTCGTGTGCCAAGTTTCAAAGAGCTAGCACAAACCGTGTTTGATTTAGAGTTCCAACTACATGTATCCATATAGGAGAAAACAGAGTGAAACCTAAAAATGAAAACGGTTACTGCAAAGGAACGGTTTAAGCAAGAAGAACGAAATTTGGTGAGTCAAGTGGGATTGGTGTACTGATCATTACCTGCCAGTATCATCAAGATTGGGTGAAAAAATGTTTGCTGAGATTTCAGTAAACTCGTCGTTTTTGGGAAGCTTGGCAACCCCTTTCAATGAAAGTGATTTTCGTCAGTCTCTGCTTGGGGCTACTTCAATAGTACACAAACCATAGCGATATAACTTGGAACTACATTATTGTGCCAAGTTTCAAAGAGCTAGCACAAACCGTGTTTGATTTAGAGTTCCAACTACATGTATCCATATAGGAGAAAACAGAGTGAAACCTAAACATGAAAACAGTTACTGCAAAGGAACGGTTTAACCTAGAAGAACGAAATTTGGTGAGCCAAGTGTGGTTGGTGTACTTATCATTACCTGCCAGTATCATCAAGATTGGGAGAAAAAATATTTGCTGAGATTTCAGGAAACTCGTAGTTTTGGGGAAGCTTGGCAACCCCTTTCAATGAAAGTGATTTTCGTCAGTCTCTGCTTGGGGCTACTTCAATAGAACACAAACCATAGTGATAGAACTTGGAACTACATTATTGTGCCAAGTTTCAAAGAGCTAGCACAAACCGTGTTTGATTTAGAGTTCCAACTACATGTATCCATATAGGAGAAAACAGAGTGAAACCTAAACATGTAAACGGTTACTGCAAAAGAACGATTTAATCTAGAAGAACGAAATTTGGTGAACCAAGTGGGATTGGTGTCCTGATCATTACCTGTATGTATCATCAAGATTGGGTGAAAAAACGTTTGCTGAGATTTCAGGAATCTCGTAGTTTTGTGGAAGCTTGGCAACCCCTTTCAATGAAAGTGATTCTCGTCAGTCTCTGCTTGGGGCTACTTCAATAGGACACAAACCTTATTGATAGAACTTGGAACTACATTATTGTGCCAAGTTTCAAGAGCTAGCACAAACCGTGTTTGATTTAGATTTCCAACTACATGTATCCATATAGGAGAAAACAGAGTGAAACCTAAACATGAAAACGGTTACTGCAAAAGAACGATTTAATCTAGAGGAACGAAATTTGGTGAGCCAAGTGGGATTGGTGTACTGATCATTACCTGAAAGTATCATCAAGATTGGGTGAAAAAACGTTTGCTGAGATTTCAGGAAACTCGTAGTTTTGTGGAAGCTTGGCAAACCCTTTCAATGAAAGTGATTCTCGTCAGTCTCTGCTTGGGGCTAAATCAATAGTACACGAACCGTAGCGATAGAACGTGGAACTACATTATTGTGCCAAGTTTCAAGGAGCTAGCACAAACCGTGTTTGATTTAGAGTTCCAAATACACGTATCCATATAGGAGAAAACAGAGTGAAACCTCAAAATAAAAACGGTTACTGCAAAGGAACGGTTTAACCTAGAAGAACGAAATTTGGTGAGCCAAGTGGGATTGGTGTACTTATCATTACCTGCCAGTATCATCAAGATTGGGTGAAAGTGTTTGCTGAGATTTCAGGAAACTCGTAGTTTTTTGAAGCTGGCAACCCCTTTCAATGAAAGTGATTTTCGTCAGTCTCTGCTTGGGGCTACTTCAATATGACACAAACCATAGCGATAGAACTTGGAACTACGTTCTTGTGCCAAGTTTCAAAGAGCTAGCACAAACCGTGTTTGATTTAGAGTTCCAACTACATGTATCCATGTAGGAGAAAACAGAGTGAAACCTAAACATGAAAACCGTTACTGCAAAGGAACGGTTTAACCTAGAAGAACGAAATTTGGTGAGCCAAGTGTGGTTGGTGTACTTATCATTACCTGCCAGTATCATCAAGATTGGGTGAAAAAATGTTTGCTGAGATTTCAGGAAACTCGTAGTTTTTGGGAAGCTTGGCAACCCCTTTCAATGAAAGTGATTTTCGTCAGTCTCTGCTTGGGGCTACTTCAATAGAACACAAACCATAGCGATAGAACTTGGAACTACATTATTGTGCCAAGTTTCAAAGAGCTAGCACAAACCGTGTTTGATTTAGTGTTCCAACTACATGTATCCATATAGGAGAAAACAGAGTGAAACCTAAACATGAAAACGGTTACTGCAAAAGAACGATTTAATCTAGAAGAACGAAATTTGGTGAGCCAAGTGGGATTGGTGTACTGATCATTACCTGAAAGTATCATCAAGATTGGGTGAAAAAACGTTTGCTGAGATTTCAGGAAACTCGTAGTTTTGTGGAAGCTTGGCAACCCCTTTCAATGAAAGTGATTCTCGTCAGTCTCTGCTTGGGGCTAATTCAATAGGACACGAACCATAGTGATAGAACGTGGATCTACATTATTGTGCCATGTTTCAAAGAGCTAGCACAAACCGTGTTTGATTTAGAGTTCCAACTACATGTATCCATATAGGAGAAAACAGAGTGAAACCTAAAAATGAAAACGGTTACTGCAAAGGAACGGTTTAACCTAGAAGAACGAAATTTGGTGAGCCAAGTGTGGTTATTGTACTTATCATTACCTGCCAGTATCATCAAGATTGGGTGAAAAAACGTTTGCTGAGATTTCAGGAAACACGTAGTTTTGTGGAAGCTTGGCAACCCCTTTCAATGAAAGTGATTCTGGTCAGTCTCTGCTTGGGGCTACTTCAATAGAACACAAACCATAGCGATAGAACTTGGAACTACATTATTGTGCCAAGTTTCAAAGAGCTAGCACAAACCGTGTTTGATTTAGAGTTCCAACTACATGTATCCATATAGGAGAAAACAGAGTGAAACCTAAACATGAAAACGGTTACTGCAAAAGAACGATTTAATCTAGAAGAACGAAATTTGGTGAGCCAAGTGGGATTGGTGTACTGATCATTACCTGAAAGTATCATCAAGATTGGGTGAAAAAACGTTTGCTGAGATTTCAGGAAACTCGTAGTTTTGTGGAACCTTGGCAACCTCTTTCAATGAAAGTGATTCTCATCAGTCTCTGCTTGGGGCTACTTCAATAGGACACAAACCATAGTGATAGAACTTGGAACTACATTATTGTGCCAAGTTTCAAAGAGCTAGCACAAACCGTGTTTGATTTAGAGTTCCAACTACATGTATCCATATAGGAGAAAACAGAGTGAAACCTAAACATGAAAACCGTTCCTGCAAAAGAACGATTTAACCTAGAAGAACGAAATTTGGTGAGCCAAGTGTGGTTGGTGTACTTATCATTACCTGCCAGTATCATCAAGATTGGGTGAAAAAATATTTGCTGAGAATTCAGGAAACTCGTAGTTTTTGGGAAGCTTGGCAACCCCTTTCAATGAAAGTGATTTTCCTCAGTCTCTGCTTGGGGCTACTTTAATAGAACACAAACCATAGCGATAGAACTTGGAACTACATTATTGTGCCATGTTTCAAAGAGCTAGCACAAACCGTGTTTGATTTAGAGTTCCAAATACATGTATCCATATAGGAGAAAACAGAGTGAAACCTAAACATGAAAACGGTTACTGCAAAGGAACGGTTTAACCTAGAAGAACGAAATTTGGTGAGCCAAGTGTGGTTGGTGTACTTATCATTACCTGCCAGTATCATCAAGATTGGGTGAAAAAAATGTTTGCTGAGATTTCAGGAAACTCGTAGTTTTTGGGAAGCTTGGCAACTCCTTTCAATGAAAGAGATTTTCGTCAGTCTCTGCTTGGGGCTACGTCAATAGAACACAAACCATAGCGATAGAACTTTGAACTACATTATTGTGCCAAGTTTCAAAGAGCTAGCACAAACCGTGTTTGATTTAGTGTTCCAACTACATGTATCCATATAGGAGAAAACAGAGTGAAACCTAAACATGAAAACGGTTACTGCAAAAGAACGATTTAATCTAGAAGAACGAAATTTGGTGAGCCAAGTGGGATTGGTGTACTGATCATTACCTGAAAGTATCATCAAGATTGGGTGAAAAAACGTTTGCTGAGATTTCAGGAAACTCGTAGTTTTGTGGAAGCTTGGCAACCCCTTTCAATGAAAGTGATTCTCGTCAGTCTCTGCTTGGGGCTAATTCAATAGGACACGAACCATAGTGATAGAACGTGGATCTACATTATTGTGCCATGTTTCAAAGAGCTAGCACAAACCGTGTTTGATTTAGAGTTCCAACTACATGTATCCATATAGGAGAAAACAGAGTGAAACCTAAACATGAAAACGGTTACTGCAAAGGAACGGTTTAACCTAGAAGAACGAAATTTGCTGAGCCAAGTGTGGTTATTGTACTTATCATTACCTGCCAGTATCATCAAGATTGGGTGAAAAAACGTTTGCTGAGATTTCAGGAAACACGTAGTTTTGTGGAAGCTTGGCAACCCCTTTCAATGAAAGTGATTTTCGTCAGTCTCTGCTTGGGGCTACTTCATAGAACACAAACCATTGCGATAGAACTTGGAACTACATTATTGTGCCAAGTTTCAAAGAGCTAGCACAAACCGTGTTTGATTTAGAGTTCCAACTACATGTATCCATATAGGAGAAAACAGAGTGAAACCTAAACATGAAAACGGTTACTGCAAAGAACGATTTAATCTAGAAGAACGAAATTTGTTGAGCCAAGTGGGATTGGTGTACTGATCATTACCTGAAAGTATCATCAAGATTGGGTGAAAAAACGTTTGCTGAGATTTCAGGAAACTCGTAGTTTTGTGGAAGCTTGGCAACCCCTTTCAATGAAAGTGATTCTCGTCAGTCTCTGCTTGGGGCTACTTCAATAGAACACAAACCATAGCAATAGAACTTGGAACTACATTATTGTGCCAAGTTTCAAAGAGCTAGCACAAACCGTGTTTGATTTAGAGTTCCAACTACATGTATCCATATAGGAGAAAACAGAGTGAAACCTAAACATGAAAACGGTTACTGCAAAAGAACGATTTAATCTAGAAGAACGAAATTTGGTGAGCCAAGTGGGAATGGTGTACTGATCATTACCTGAAAGTATCATCAAGATTGGGTGAAAAAACGTTTGCTGAGATTTCAGGAAACTCGTAGTTTTTGGGAAGCTTG